>NW_026067906.1:11579735-11771279 GCF_014885135.2 Alexandromys fortis | reverse complement strand
GGAGAGGAGAGGAGAGGAGAGGAGAGGAGAGGAGAGGAGAGGAGAGGAGAGGAGAGGAGAGGAGAGGAAACTCAGGCACTAAGAGGTTAGGCTTTGTCAAAGTCAGAATACCATTTTTAAGGCTCTGGTTTTTATTCTATCATTTTTAAGGAGGGAAAGTTGGGGATTTTCAGACCTCAGCAAATACTATATGAGTACATGCCTTCAAAATACCTCTTACATCTAAATCAATAAACTTAAGTATTGCATTATAGCTCAAAAATAAGATTATATAAGCATGCTAGTATATATTTTCAGATTCCATACTTATAAAATAGATTTCATAACTATAGAATAGCCCTCTATATTTTGACATGCAACAGTTCACAGAGTATATTGTCCAATACTAAGATTTGAGAGGGTGCCCATCAATATCCCAGTAAAATTCTTCACAGACCTCAAAAGTATGATACTCAACTTCATATTGAAAAGCAAAAAACCAGGATAGCCAAAACAATCCTGTACAATAAAAGAACTTCTGGAGGCATCAAAATTCCTGACTTCAAACTCTACGACAGAGCTACAATACTGAAAACAGCCTGGTATTGGCATGAGAACAGACAGGAGGACCAATGGAACCAAATCAAAGACCTGGATATCAATCCACACACCTTCAAACACCTGATTTTTGACAAAGAATCAAAAAACATCAAATGAAAAAAAGAAAGCATATTTAACAAGTGGTACTGGCATAACTGGATATCAACATAAAGAAGAATGAAAATAGATCCATATCTATCACCATGCACAAAACTCAAGTCCAAATGGATCAAAGACCTCAACATAAAGCCAGCCACACTGAACCTCATAGAAGAGAAAGTGGGAATACACTTGAACGCATTGGCACAGGAGACTACTTCCTAAATAGAACCCCAGTAGCACAGACATTGAGAGAAATAATTAATAAATGGGACTTCCTGGAACTAAAAATCTTTTGTAAAGCAAAGGACATAGTCAACAAGACCAAACGACAGCCTACAGAATGGGAAAAGATCTTCAGTAACCGCACATCAGGCAGAGGTCTGATCTCCAAAATATACTAAGAACTCAAAGAAACTGGTCATCAAAAGAACAAATAATCCAATAAAAAATAGAGTACAGACCTAAACAGAGAACTCTCAACAGAGGAATCTAAAATGGCTGAAAGACACTTAAGGAAATGCTAAACATCCTTAGTCATCAGAGAAATGAAAATCAAAACAACTCTGAGATTCCATCTTATACCTGAAAGAATAGCCAAGATCAAAAACACTGATGACAACTTATGCTGGAGAGGTTGTGGTGGAAAGGGAACACTCCTGTATTACTGGTGGGAGTGAAAGCTGGTACAGCCCCTTTGGATGTCAGTGTGGCAATTTCTCAGAAAATTAGGAAACAACCTTCCTCAAGACCCAGTAATACCATTTTTGGGTATATATCCAAAGGATGCTCAATTGTGCCACAAGGACATGTGTTCAACTATGTTCATAACAGCTTTGTCATAACCAGAACCTGGAAACAACCTAAATGCCCCTTGACTGAAGAATAGATAAGGAAAATGTGGTACATATATACAATGAAGTACTACACAGCAGAAAAAAAAAACATCTTGAATTTTGCAGGCAAATGGATGGAACATCATTTTGAGTTAAGAACCCAGACACAGAAAGACAATTATCACATGGACTCACTCATAAGTGGTTTTTAAACATAAAGCAAAGGAAACCAGCTCAAAAATCACAATCCCAGGGAACCTAGACAACAATGAGGACCCTAAGAGAGACATATATAGATCTAATATACATGGGAAGTAGAAAATATAAGATCTCCTGAATAAATTGGGAGCATGAAGACCTTGGGAGAAGATTAAAGGGGAGGGGAGAGGGAGGGAGGGGAGCAGATAAAAATGTAGAGTTTAATAAAAATCAGTAAGAAAAAGAAAAAAGATTTGAGAGGGATGGGAATATAACTAATTATTGAAACTGACAACAGTCCATGGCACAAAAGCTTTCTTCCTGCAGCTTAAATTCTGATTCTTTGCATGATATTCTTCTTGTCATAAGATGCTCTCAAAATAGCACCCATCAAGGAAACAACAGGAGGTACTTTTGCAATAAAATGCCCAATGATTTCTGGTTTCCACGCTAGAAAATCAGGTAGCTGTTATAAGGAAGGAATTGTATGGGCTTCCCTGGGCAGCTGAATCATAATGGGTTTTTTTCCCTTTGAACATTTCTATCAAGAGGCATTGAATCAATTGGCGCATGTTCATAGCTTCGTTTTAATCACCGTATTTTAAAAATGCTTAGATTTTTAAACCTTATGGGACTCATGTACACTTTTAATTACATACAGGTCAATATTTTAAATCATTAGGTTCAAATTGCACCTTCCTGTAGTTCATACACTACTCCAGCTATATTTTATGCTACATATTTAAATAACCTTTCTAAAGCCATCTTACAGGTCACTAAAAGAAGAGAAATGATGCTTGAGACGGCATTGCTTCGTATAGCAAAGTGCCCCTGGTTTGGACTCTAAACCCCAGGGCATCGACAAGTTGAAAGTTGGAGCAGAGGAAAACAGTAGCTGTAGTCCTCCAGCCTCAGCCGATGGTCCCCTGCTCGTGACTTTAGGCTTGAGCCTTTTATCTCTCTGCTGTGCTTGAATGTAAGACTCGAAGTCCACCATTCGCTTTTCTGGTCTTCTGGATACTGGTGCAGATGTTTCTGTTATACCTGCCAGTCAAAGACCTTCAAGGGCTAAAATGGAGACTATTACACAGTTGCAAAGCATAGGCTTGAACTCTCGGACCCTTAGTCAAGGAGGAACGGATCCACTTCTCTGGCCTCCAACACCCAAAGAAACCTTTGATAGCCATAAAAAATTAGTTCCGTCTCTGCTCACATTATCGGACAAGCAATAGTACAACGCTGGTCCCCATGCTCAGCCATCTTCTTTTACCTCTCAGCTGTCACTGAACTAAAGAACTCTGAGTCTACTTGACTTTTCTTATTTACTTCTCTCTAATTTTTTTTTTAAATTGCCCATCTCTTAACTGCCGCAGCAACAGGACAGCATGACCAGGGTAGTATGATTTCTGCATACAGTCTTCCTCTTGTGTGTGAGAATTCTTTTTCTTAACCACAGTGTAAGAAAGCATGGTTGTTCTGTTTGAAGCAGCTACACAGAGCCCTGTTGCATCAGCTTCCTAGTGAAATAACCCCCAACACCTCTGGTTGTTCTTCTCTATAATTTGTATCTATCTATAATCTATCTCATACCTCCATCCTCCTTGAAACACAGAATAACTGAAAGCCAATAAGGACCTTGTCTTCTTACGGGCTGAGATACGGCCTCTTTAAGTTCGGATGTTGAAGCTTTGACTGCGTGTGAAGAGAAGAACCTCTAATGAAACAGCAAAAGTTAGGTAAGGTCACTAAAGTAGGTCCTGGCCAATATGACCTGTATTTGTCACGAAGGAAAACCATGTAAAGACATTGTGGGGGAAAAAAACAACAACAACAAAAAAAAAAAAAAAAAACAGCCATCTCTAAGCTTCCAGGACTGTGTGAAAATAATTCCCATTGCTGTGAACACCTGGCTTTATGTACTTTATCTTATAGCAACCCTGAAAAGCTAACACAAGGCTCTCTCCTCATTATGGGGCTAGAGGAGGAATGACATTGCTGCCCTCAGAGCCACTTGGAGAGCAAAATGGTGGCCACTGTACACACACAGTGTGCACACACACAGCACTGTGGATACCAGTGCTCTCCCCGCGCTCATGATGCACGCATGTGCACGTGCGCACACACGTGTGGGATATTTGTACACTGTGTGAAGGTACATTATTGTGATTGGCGTAATAAAAATGAATGGCCAATAGTTAGGCAGGAGATCTAGGCGGGATTTCCAGGGAAAGAAAGGAAGAAGAACCTAGGCACACAAGAGACGCCAGGAGACACAGAGAGAAAACCCGAGGTGCAAGATGGAAGAGAGGTAATGCCATGGGATAGACCATAGATTAGTATAAATGGGTTGATTTAAGTTATAAGAGCTAGTTGGGAACAAGTCTAAGCTATAGGCCAAGCTTTCACAATTAATAAGAAGTCTCAGTGTCATTATTTGGGAACCGGCTAGAAGGACAGAGAAAGACTCATTACATACACTGCCACAATCACCAAGCCCAGGTACACTGGCGTGGAAGGACTCAGGGCTCTCAGAGAGGGCACTTTCAGCAGTGGCTAAAACTAACCTCGGGCTTCCCTTTACTTTCTTCTTTATGCGCAGACAACTATTAACACAGGTAAGGAATCCTAGGAAGGTAGCTAAACAGCTGAACATTTGTACCCAAGAAAGAGCTGAATCAAATTTACTCTGGCCATCTTCCCCCTACCCTTATTCCTGGAAACCATGGGACTACCATGTTCCCAAAACTTATGGTTCCAGGTAGGGGTCCAGCTCCGTTGCAGCCCTTAGAAAATCAGCCCACTTAGAAAAAAAAAAAGCCAACTCTGCTAGGCCCCTCATCTCTGAGGGTTTCTCATCTATGAATGTGGCCAAGCATAAACTGAAACTGAAAATAGAATCACATCTGTAGTGAGCACGGTGATTTTGCTAGTCATTGCTGCCTGCACAATGAAATACAGCTACTACTTAAATTGCTTTCATGCTTTAGGTATTGAAAAGTCATCCGGATCATATCACAGCATTTGGACAGATAATGAGATATGGTGTGCAAACTATAATCGCGTGAAAATCTCTCCCTCTACTTCCCGACAACCGCGTGGCTCTATTTCTTTGCCACTTCCCCCAAACAAGACATCACTTCTGCAGGCTGCAGCCGAGTCACCTTATACATGTTATTTCAACGTTCTGAACCTTCTGACCCCAGGTAACTCTTGTTACCTAGTCTGAAACAAGTTTGCATTGGGCAGAAGGAATCAACAAAACCTCTTGTCTGGGCTGTTAGCCTTTTGCCTGTCTGGATGAAGGAGACCAGAGATGGCTGTAGGGCACCGACAGCAGGGCTCACTCGGTGGGAGCTGACCTGGTTTTTCACACAGCGCTGAGAGAATGGGTCAGTTCTGCTACAGGAAGAGGGAAGATCCTGAACCCACTCAAGGGAGTCCCAAGGACAGTGGCATTCTTTCTTAACAGGCATGATCAGGAACAAAGGGATCTTTAGTCACCTCTTTCGGCTACACTTGTTTGCTTAACATCCCTTAGAAGTGGTTGGAGAAGACCGTGAGCAGCCATTTCAGTCAGCTGAGGAAGCAATGAAGGATTACAAAGGGAAGAGCTGCCATTTCTGAGAAAGGTTCATTCACGCTATACAATAATCTTGAAAGGAAAGAATTGCACAGGACTGATCTTTTAACTGCACAGGGACGGGTGCATCTGTGAACCATACCAGTCTCCCTTTGGCTTAAATGCTCTCCTCAAAAGCCAGATATATGGTAAACCATCTCAATTTAAGCCAGGTGGTGGTGGTGCATTTCTTTAATCCCAGCACTCAGGAGGCAGAGGCAGATGAATCTCTGTGAGTTTTCTACCGAGTGAGTTCCAGGCTCCAAACCTACACAGAGAATCCCTGTGTAGAAAAGCCAAAATAAATAAATCAAAGCATGTGCTGAGATAACTTTACCAAGTTATTTCAGATAAATTAGGGCTGGCACGATGGTTTAACAGGTAAAGGTGCCCGCTGGCAAGACTGGTTAATCTAACCTAAGTTAGATCTAACCTGAGTTAGATCTCCTGGATACACACGGTAGGAGAAGGGAACCAATGACTTTAAGTAGTCCCTGGGCCTCCACATCCCAACCACGTTGTGCATGAACCCATCCTACACACACACACACACACACACACACACACACACACACACCACATAGCATAATCTTACACAGATGCAAACACAAACACACACTCACTAAATAAATCATTTTTTAAAAATAAAAATGAGTTTCTTGTGGGGCTTTGGCAGCGCACACCTTTAATCCCAGCACCCGGGAGGCAGAGGCAGGTGGATCTCTGTGAGTTTGAGGCCAGCCTGGTCTACAGAGTGAGTTCCAGGACAGCCAGGGTTACACAAAGAAACCTTGTCTGGACAAACAAAAACAACAACAGAAAAATGAGTTTCTGTCTTCTTCTTTTTTGTTGTTGTTGTTTCGTTTTGTTGTAGTTGTTTTCCAAGACATGATTTCCCTGTGTAACCCTGGAATTAACTCTGTAGACGAGGCTGGCCTCGAACTCAGATATCCACCTGTCTCTGCATTCACTGCTGGGATTAAGGAGGCGCGTCACCACACTCTTGTTTTGAAACGTCTCTTTTCCTTATACACCTGTATCGGCAACCTCTTGCAGCAAACAACTGGTCTGGATTAGGCTAAGGCAGTTTACCCGCTACTTTATGCAGCACATGATCGAGAGGAGGACGAATTAGAACCTGCTGACTCACACGTGGCTCTCAACTTGGAAAACACGTGGGAGAGCTTAACACAGTGCAAGGACACAAAGTGATGGTGGTTATATTTCCGGGATGCATAATCCAGATGTTATTCTGGGCAGATAAACTCGGCTATATTTTCAGCTCTGAGCAGCAGCAAATCCTGCCTCGGTATGGCTTCAACCACAAAGAACACGTGTCTCTGGTAGCACGACTGACTTCCGGTGGTGAAGCCCATGGCTCGTCATTACCAAAGACCCTGGTTATGTCCTTCTTTTAGCTGTGTCCTCCGTGATATCCAATTGGTCCATCTCAGAAGTGAAGATCTGTGACAGACCGCGACGTTACTGCTTGACTCGTCTAGTGGAAAAATCAGAGGCAGTTTTTAAAAGAACTATTTTCTTTTTTATTATTATTATTTTATTGATTTTTATTGTGCTCTGCATTTTTCTCTGCTCCCTTCCCTGCCTCTCCCTTCCCCTCCAACCCTCTCCCAAGGTCCCTATGCTCCCAATTTACTCAGCAGATCTTTTTCTGCTCAGTAGAAGTCTTTTTCTACTTCCCATGTAGATTAGATCTATGCATGTCTCTCTTAGGGTCCTCATTGTTGGGTAGGTTCTCTGGGATTGTGATTTGTAGGGTGGTTTTATTTGCTTTATATTTAAAAACCACTTATGAGGCTGAGACATGTGGAGCTCTGTAAATTCAAAGACACGTGTTCTTTGTGGTTGAAGCCATACCGAGGCAGGATTTGCTGCTGCTCAGAGCTGAAAATATAGCCGAGTTTATCTGCCCAGAATAACATCTGGATTATGCATCCCGGAAATATAACCACCGTCACTTTGTGTCCTTGCACTGTGTTAAGCTCTCCCACGTGTTTTCCAAGTTGAGAGCCACGTGTGAGTCAGCAGGTTCTAATTCGTCCTCCTCTCGATCATGTGCTGCATAAAGTTGCGGGTAAACTGCCTTAGCCTAATCCAGACCAGTTGTTTGCTGCAAGAGGTTGCCGATACAGGTGTATAAGGAAAAGAGACGTTTCAAAACAAGAGTGTGGTGACGCGCCTCCTTAATCCCAGCAGTGAATGCAGAGACAGGTGGATATCTGAGTTCGAGGCCAGCCTTGTCTACAGAGTTAATTCCAGGGNCTGGGACACCTAGCAAGAGACTGTGCTGGGGGCTGCTATGGAACAACCCTTTTGTACTCTTTGAAGATGTGTTTCTCTCATTGGTTTAATAAAGAGCTAACTAGCCAATAGCTAGGCAGGAAGAGGTTAGGTGGGGAGAGCCAGACAAAGAGAACTCTGGGAGGAAGAAGGGCAGAGTTGCCAGGAGACACAAAGAGAAGCAAATGAGCACGCTCTACTGACAAAAGGCACTGAGTCGTGTGGTAGAACTCAGATGTCTAAAAAATGGGTGAGTTTAAGATGTAAGAACCAGTTAGTAACACACCTAAGAGTTGCAAGGAGGGGCTGCTTGTTCATCCTGGCTGCCCGGCTAGCTTAGCCCCAAAATAACCACACAGAAACTGTACTAATTAAATCACTGCTTGGCCCATTAGCTCTTGTTTCTTACTGGTTAATTCTTACATCTTAATTTAACCCATTTCTATTAATCTGTGTATCACCACGTGGCAGTGGGTTACCAGGTAAAATTCCCAGCATCTGTCTCCAGTGGTTCCATGGCGTCTCTCTGACTCTGCCCTTCCTTCTCCCAGCATTCTGTTCTGCCTTCCCTGCCTACTTAAGTTCTGCCCTATCAACAGGCCCAGATCAGTTTCTTTATTAAGCAATGAAAGCAACACAAAGACATAAGGACCTCCTATACCACCTAAGTTAGTGGCCGAGCTTTTATAATTAATAATAAGTCTCTATGTGGTTATTTGGGAGCTGGCTGTTGGGACAGAAAAATCTGCCTACAGGTGGCAGCAGAAATAAAATAGATATTATTTAAAAGCAAAATGTGCCTGCTCAGCAAAAATGGTTTGTTTTCTTCCAATGGCCACTGCGAGCACGAAGCTGGTATAATTAAAAATGGCCACATGCAATTGTTCCTGGCTAATGACATCTGCCAAACCCAACAGATACTCATCAAGCAGCCCGTGACATATAATTAAGCGACGTTATTTTGAGATGACTACGAGCCCAAAGAGAATGCTTTGTGTTCCAGTTTCTGAGCTGCATGGGAGCTGATTCCATGTATGAACCATGGGAGATTTCACAAAGCTAAAGCTCTGATCTGGAGAAGCTGAACTGCTTGATGTGCCTGTCTCGGCTACTCGTCCACTTTGTGGAGCTGGGCTTTGACTTGGAGGGCTTCCTGTCATGCAGCAGTGTCTTTTCTACATGACATTAAAGTTATTATTTGTACTGTTAAGTGACAGGTAGGAAAATTCTCGTCTGAGTTTCACATGTAACCCTTACTTTTCTAGGTGAAGGGCAAGGCTAGCTAAAGAACCATGAGCCCAAATCCCAAAGAAAATGGACCACTAGCTTTCTGCTTTGCCATTGAGACGCCAATGGGACAATGTAACACTTTGCCAATGGGACAATGTAACACTTTGTCTCACACCCTCTCTCCAGCCTCCTTAAAAACATGAGAGAGGAACGGGCTCTCAGAGTCTGCCTTTAACTTAGACAGGAACACAGTAACGCCTCGTTCTGTTCCTGGATTCAGTTTTTGAATTGGACCAGGTGAGGAGGCCATCTGATCAGAGAGGAGAGGAGGGCTTCAAGAAAGCAGGACAGAAGACTCCGGGGTCACATAAATTGCGTTATGGATCCTCCCTCACAAAAGGGAAAGACTGATCAACAAAGAGTTGGTGACACAGAGCTCCCTATACACAAGTAGCCAAGAGCTGTCCTTACCTCAACAAACTCCCACAGGTTCCTGGGTAATTTTGACTTCTTTGTCTCAGTAATTCTTTTCCGGAATCCATGACTCCTAAAGAGCCCTGGATCCACGAGGCCATTTTTCCAACATCAAATACCAAAGGTCTTTTTTATGTTCCAGGCTGGTGTGTGTTTCATTTGCACAAAAACCTACAGAGAAAGTAATCTGGCGGGAGACTTACTCACCCATTTCTTCTGAGGAGGATAAAATAAAGTGTCAGATGCTATTCCAGAAAGTGATTAAAAAAAATAATAACAACAATAATATTACAGATTTTCTCAGAGAAGTTCAGTAGAGACTTTCCATTCCCCACAACTACAGAACAATCACAATCCCCCCAAATACATTTAAAACAATATTTTTATTTATATTTTCCCTGACTCCTCCATTAAAATAATATGAAAGTCTATGGAAACCAATAAAATTGCTGCTTCTCTGATAATTTTCTCACAAGGTTTTTCTTCCTAAAACACAAGAGACTATTGCTATCTGTGTTCATTCGTTGTGACATTTGAAAAAAAAAATGGCAGAATCTTTACCAGAGAGAGAACAAATTGTTCCAGCAAGTTAAAGGGACTTGTTTAAAAGAAGATAGGCTCACTGGTGATTCTCTGAAACGTCCTTGTCGACACGTTAGTATAAACAGTTCTCTAGGCTCACATAGGAAAGATGGAAAGTCTTGGATCCAAGAGAAGACGGCTCCAAGTTCCCTCCTTTAGAGAGAGAGGATAGAGAAAGCATCAATAAAACGGTCTCTGGAGTTACGGACCGGAAGAGGACTGACTCTGTGATCCCAGGAGAACCTTTGAGCTCAGCCTAGAAAGCAGCAAAGATTCTGGGGATGAATATGGGGCCTCTTCCTCATGAAAAGGAAGAAACATGAGATGCAAGGGTGAACTTAGTTCTGGTGGCCTTATGGAACCTGTGAGAACTTCCCATCCCGGGGCTGGGACGGACAAGACATCCGAGGATAGCTCAGAAACATCTCATGCTTAATACACCCAGCAAACATGTGCTGAAGTCTGTGCAGGTTACTACCATTAATTAAGTCATTCAATCAACACAGTTGCCCCACAAGAAAGGGAATTATTATGATTTTCATTTTACAAATGAGAAAAAAATCAAGATCAAATTAGTGACCTGAGTTCACATATCTGTGGAGAACCAGAAGCCTAACCATAAGAAGCCATCCCATAGCCCCACCCTCTCATGCTTTTAACCATAACACTGTGATGCCTGTTTCTACATCTGTAGAGGATTGGGGAAGGGAGAAGGGGTAGAGACTCAATTCATGTGTTTGTCATAGAAACTAAATTGTACATCATTTTAGGGTTGTTTAAAACAATGGGAAGGGCCGGCAAGAACGTTCAGTGGGGAAAGATCTTGGCGCTGATCGGGAGGAGCAAGCAGGATGAGCGCATGAGGGGTAGGGAGCCTACAGCATGCTGTAGCCACTTCCCCTTTTGCAATCCTCTACTCTCCTTCCCAGCTGTAAACAAAGCGGCAGATGGACCTAAGTCCTACTAGCTGATGTGGCCTCACACCTGCAAAAGATGGATGCTCCAGCCAGCAAGATGAACAACCTCTTGCTACACATCTTGCATTTCCAGAGACAAAGCCCCCCCCCAGGGTGCCTCATCCAGGGCTTCATGGCATCATCATCATCAGGAAAGAAATTCTGTTTTCTGATTGGCCAGAGCACTTTGACTAAGTCTGTTTTCCCCAAATGTCATAAGACCACTTGGCATGTTTGTATTAGAAGCTAGACTGCTGGGAAGTAGAAAAGGTCTACTTTCCATCTTCCTAACTGAGGGTAGACTGTGAGCAGAAATACTGAAGACGGCAGAGGCACGGATGAATGAAAAGCTTTTGCTATCACATATATAGAGAGACCAACGAGCCATTATGGCGGTTAGCAATACCACATCGTGGTACAAAATAAACCATGAGTCTTTAGACATCCTGGGTTAAACCCTGTGGCTTCCTTCGCTGTTTGCATAACCTTTGGCGAGTACCTTGATGTGGCTAAGCTTCAGCACACAAAAGAAGACTTCCAAGTCCTTGCTTGGTGAGTGTGCTCAGAGCCTGCCTTCATGCTGCTTGTAGGGACACAGCAATGTTCCTGCTGTGTATGTGCTTCATTCTCTACTGTACTAGTTTTTGTGTTTCCTGTTGCCACAGCAACAACACTTCATGAAAAGAACTTAAAGAAGGGTAGAATCCACTGTTGTAGAAAAGTCGTGGCTGCAGGAGTGTGGGGCACCTGGTCCCCATCGCATCCACGGCCAGGAAGGGGAGAGAGAGAGGTGCTTAACCTCCTCTCTCCTCTATACTTGGCCCAGGATCCCAGCTCACGCAAGGGTGCCACCCACACTTAAGGCATACTTTCCCTGATCTCAACCTAGGAACTCCCTCACAGACACATCCAGAGGTTTATTTAAGTGATTCCAGATTCTGTGAAGTTGACACTTTGTGCTTGCTACTTTTTATTGTCAACTTGCAACGGCATGGAGTCTCCTTGGGAGAGGAACCCTCATCTGAGGAATTGCCTATATCAAAATGGCCGGTAAGCAAGTCTTTGGGGCTTCATTGTTAATTGACATAGGAGGGCCCAGCCCACTGGGAGCAGTACAGTCAGCAGGCAGTCTTAGGCTGTTTGAGGAAGCTAGATAAGGAGCATGTAGGAGAGCAAGCCATAAGCAGAAGCCCTTCCTAGTTTCTCCATGAAGCTTCAGCTTTGAATTCCTTTCCTGACTTCCCACCGAAAGGAACTGAGATCTGGAATTATAAGCCAAATAAGCTGTATCATCCCCAAGTTAGAGTTTTGTTTTGCTCACAACAGGATGAAACTAGAAGAGAACCCACATATTCACCATCACAGCTACACAGCGCAGTAACTCCCTGCCGCCCACCCAGCCTCGCTTCTCCCTGCCCCTTATTTTACCACCTGACACGGGACATACTTGTCTGTCTATTATTCATCTTAGCCTTCCCTAGCAAAGCAGAGGCAAGACGTTTCCATTATATTGTTGTGTAGCACTGGCTACTCAGGAATTAACCAATAAAGACAATGAGGAATCAAATGAGTCGATGTGCCCACAGTAGGAGCAGTGTCCCAGGGCCGCCAGGACAAAGTTCCACCCATGGAGGGGCTTAAACACAGAAATGTATTATTCCGTGGTGTGGTGCTTTAAAAGAAAATGCCCCGCTTGTCAGGCTGTGGTGGCATGCACCTTTAATCCCAGCACTCAGGAGGCATTGGCAGGCGGATCTCTGTGAGTTCAAGGCCAGCCTGGTCTACAAGAGCTAGTTCCAGGACAGGCTCCAAAGCTTCAAAGAAACATAAATAAATAAATAAATAAATAAATAAATAAATAAATAAATAAATAAATAAATGGAAAAACAAGAAAATGGCTTCCAAGGGGAGCGGCATTATTAGGATGTGTGGTCTTGCTGGAGGAAGTGTGTCACTGTGGAGGTGGGTTTTGGGCTCACGTCTAGTGAAATCACTTCCTGTTGCCAATGAGTCAAGATGTAAGAACTTTCTTCTTCTCCAGCACCATATCTGCCTGCATCCTGCCTTGCTTCCCACCATGATGACAATGGACTAAGACACGGGGCAGTGTCCTGAGTATGGGAAACCTCAAGGCCCACCCAGGTAGTAACACACTTCCCCTCACAAGGCCACACCTGCTCCAACAAAGCCACACCTTCTAATAGAGCCACTCCCTATGAGATTATGGAGGCCAATTACATTCAATCTACAACTTGAACTGAACCTCTGAACTGTAAACTACTACCCCAATTAAATGTTTTCCTATATAAGAGTTGTGGTGGTCACAGTGTCTCTTCACAGCAATAGAAATCCCTAACTAACTAAGACACATGGCCCCGGAGGCTGGGAACCTAAGGTCTCACCAGGCTGAAAGTGGTCCCTTCCGAAGGCTGAGAGGAAGAATCGTCCACCGCTCGCTCACCTGGCTTCTGTGGTTTGCTGGCAATCTTTGGTGTTCCTTGGTGTGTACAATCAAATCTCAGCCTTCACATCCACCCAGCCCTTTCTTATGCATTTGTCTGTCTCTGCGCCCAGATTTCCCCTTTTTCTAACAATACATTAACACTGCATTAGGGTCCACTCTAATGATGTCATTTTAACTAGATCATCTTTAAGTCCTTCTTGCCAAAGGTCACAGGTGCTGAAGACTTTGACCTTTAGGGAAGGGTCTCGGTTCGGGTCACAGCACACAGGCAGCACAGGGCCACTTGTTGACTCTCAGCTCTTCTTGTTCACTCGTGTTCTGAGACCATCGGCTCACAGAGGACCGTGAGCTAACCCATGGTGACAAGTCTCGGGGATCCTTATGACATAACTGCTCTCTGAGGAGGACTAACCCCGCTGTGACTAAATAACAGTTCACGGTGGTAGAAAGAAAACCTACACCTTGCCCAGTGGCCCACTCGCCCACCATTTTACAGAAGAGAAGAAAGGTCACAGTCACAAAGTTACCCACCCAAGGTCTTCCAGTCACCTGCAGCCAAAGTCAGACCAGAAGCCGGGCTGCCCTGTCCTGCTCCTTTCTATCTTCGTGGAAATCTACCCCACGTGTTTCAAATCATTATCAAGATGACTAGGTGCACATTTCAAAATGAGTTGATCATAGAAGCGCTTTTCTCAGGCTGGGGAAATAGTTCGGTGAGTCAAGCCCTCTGTCTTCACATTTGATGACCTGAGTTCAATCCCTGGGACCTACATGGTGGAAGGAAAGAACCAATTCCTGCAAGTTGCCCCATGACTTCTACACATGCACATTTTCTACACACATACCAAAAAAATGGAATTTAAAAAAAGTTAAAGATTCATCTGCATCGTTAATACCAAGCACTTCCCACTCCGCAACCCCCAAAATAAAGCACTAAAATCAAAACCCTGGGGAAATAAATGGAGATATTTTCTGTATTTCATCAAACCTAATATTCCATCTACTGGAAGAAATTGATATTTTGCCCACTACCAAAAAAGAAAAACCAGAGTAAGGATGTGGCTTACTGGCTTAGCAGGCATGGTGTTCTAGGTTATACCCGCCATCACTGTGCATTCAAGGTCACCTTCAACTAATTTGTGAGTTTGGAGCCAACCTGGGCTACCTGAGACATTCCAAGAGAGAAACCACAGGCGATTAGATGGGTGTGGGAATATACCTGTAATCCCAGCACTTGGGAGGCTGAAGTGGGGTCCTGAGTTTGAAGGCAGCCTTAGCTACGTAGCAAAACTTTTTCTCAAGAAAAAAAAAAGTCTATTGATGCATACTGTGCGTGAATTTTAAGAAACCACTACTCTTCAATGCAGAATAAACTATGAAAACACAGACATCGCCAAAATCAGGACAACACAGTGACACCCCTCTATGTCACTGCCTCAAGTTTCTAATTCCTGACAGTTGTCTTTCCCAGACTGGTTCAGTGGAAGATAGCTGAAGAAAAAAAAGGACAAGAGATTTTTAAGACACACAGCTCAGTTCATCCAGACCCCCATTAAGTAACCTAATAACAGCCTCCAGGTGTTTCTTCCAAAGCAAGCATGTCTTCTGCACCTCCAGGGACAAGAAGCAAGCAGCGGGGAAAGAAAACTGGGATCAAAGACAGGTGAGCAGAGGAGATAGGAGGGAATACCTGGAGCTTGCCAAAGCAAACACACACAGGCAGAGGGAACGGAGTCAGCTCTGCCTACGAAGCTCCTCTGAGGAACATGACAAAGAAGGGACCAACCCTGGTCTGGGGCTGCCACAGCTGTGAGTTGGGAAAAGCTCCATGTGAGGGCTGAGAACCTGAGACGTGCCCCTACGGTCCCTAGCCTGGCAGGAGACCAACGCTGCCTCTGGCTGGTATTCACAAAGACCTGGTATGGGGCCAGCTGGCTGCTGGAAGCATGTTTCTGTATCATTCATCACTCCCAAAGTGCTCTGCTTCTGGAAAAAAGACACATCGGCCACAGCCAGGGACCCGGAGCCCAGCCTTCCTCCTTCATTCCTCTCCTTGCCCCTTCCTCAAGAGACAATCCCTAGCCGCGCTTGATGAGAAAGGGACCTAAAAGGGTCAGAATGTCACTAGAGGTAACTTGCTGAGCGCATCCTCCAATACAAATCTACTTAATACCCACTGTGTCTAGGTCCTGAAGACACAGGGGTTAAAGACATCAAGCTAGCCTTCATTGGGAATTATTTTGTTTCCTTGGTGCTTTGTGTCAATTCCCAGTTGTATGAAAAGGGACCCATTAGAGATGCTCTCGGTACCCAGTCCCTTTTTGCCACCCGCTCTCATCCTGCCTTCCAGGGATCTCAGACCTTCCAGGGACCAGCCACAGAAAGACTGACTCAGAGCATCCCAGGAAAACAAGGGAAGGGGTTGGCACTTCAGCACAGCCTTGAAAAGTGGGAAGTGTTCCCTGCAGAAAGGGGAAGGAAGACAGATAAGAGGGGTGTGACTTCAATTATTACAAAACAGAACCCCCACCTGTGCTGGATGGGTCAATGCAATGAACTTGGGGAGAGGGGGGCATAGACAGTGATGGCCATTCAAGCCAGCAGTGGGAGCCGGGCAGTTGACACTTACAATGTTCCATGCAAATCCAGAATCCCGCCCCCCTCCCAGAAATGGAATTTCATAGATGTATCTTTTGAAAGAGCATTCTCCTGACAAGTCAGGTCAACAGCTAAACTGAAAGAGAAATATTTCTATTACTTGGCAGAGTCACACCCCCACCTGAAGCTAGTGATCAAGTAATCATGAAAGACCTTCAAAAAGTCGGTTCTAGTATAATCATCACACAACCAGAATAAGAAGTTATCCAAGAATGTTACCAGAAAGGATTTGACAAATGCTTCCCCTGAAGTCCCTGGTAATCCCAGGAGGGAGGGGAGGGCTGCAGCGGACCTCACAGTGCAGGTGCGCTGGCCCTGCTCCAGGACAGCTGCCGCCAATCCAGAAAACTCCAGTGGCTTGCCTTTGAACGAGGGGAACTTGCGAGGCCACTCCTACCTGCAATTCCACGGAGATGGCTCGAAACCCAGAGCCCCTGCTCCCAAAATGGGTGAGCTAGAAAAGCCAGCAAGCCCTCAGTCAAGCTTCTGTAGTTTATATGCCCAGTTCCCCCCACCCGGACAGTCAACGCCAGTCAACGCCCCCCACCCCACCCCACCAGTGCATTTCCCCATTCACCTTCCACAGGACACTCAATGCAATGACGTCACTATGTATTTGTTTGCTTATCACAGTTTCCTGAGAGTGGAGGCTACACCTGCCTGCTTCAATTGTTCTTACGTGGGCACTTGAAACAATGCCTCGTCAGATGGCAGGCAACCTTGGCTACCCTACAGGGGACCGACTGGGACAGTTCTGCCTCAGGTTGACTCCTGCCTCCACAGCAGGGGCTGCAGAGATGACCTGCACACCGCTGTTGCTCACCTTTCCTGTAAAATGCTGTGCAGGCTCTAAAGGCTACGGGCTCACAGTGCAGAATCTGGGTATTCTCGATGGCTTCCTTAGGAACTCTGGCTCATCACAAACCTTGCCATGTTGGCATCTGAGAAACCCAAACTATCACATACTTTCCCCTTTCCCACTCATTCTTGACAAACTGGATCGACACACAGATCTGACTCAGATCCACCAGAGCTCCTGTCTTGCAAAGATCGTGCCCCACTGTGAAGATCTGCTGAGCAGGACTGGTCCCCAGTGAACTACCTTTTTCTTTTTATATATAATTTATTTACTCTGTATTTCATTTGCATTAGTATTTTGCCTCCATGCCTGTCTGTGTGAGGGTGTCAGATCTTGGCGTTAGAGACAGTCGTTAGCTGCCCTGTGGGTGCTGAGAATTGAACCCAAGTCCTCTGGAAGAGCAGTAAGTGTTCTTAACCGCTGAACCATTTCTCCAGCCCCCGCTGACCGTTCCTTTAACTATTAGGTGAGCAGAATCTGGCCTTAAGCACTGACTCTTTGACGCCCATCCATTCACTCTCAGTTGAACCTTGTTCTTCCTCTCTTCTATATCCAGTGCTTCTCACTCAGATCTGAGGATCTATTTAGTGCAGTTATAATTTGTACTCTCTCTTCCCTATGCTCCCCAGAGGCCATGAGACATGGCAAACTCCATCTCATCCTCCCTAATACCCACTTTTCCTGTCAAGTCAAACTTTAGCCTCCCCGCCAGTTCCCACCCGGCAGACTACTCGGCCCCAGTAGCCTGCCTCACTGCCCAGAGCGAAGGCCATGCACTGCTACCGCAGCAAGGATGCATTCCATCCCATGAAGCATGACGAAGCATGTTTCTCAGACGCCTCACCCTGAAATGTCTCAGCCTCGGTTGCCTGCACAGTTGCCCATGGCAGGGCCCATTTGGAAGAGTCCCGGTTTAGCTGCTAATCTGCTGCATTACTTTTCCTGGAGAGACGTAAAGCCCGCTACAGGGATGGGCGTCTCACAGGCCATAGCATCACTGAGTGCCTCCCCATGAAAGCTGGACCACTGCAGAGACACAACCCTAGGTCACCTCCCACTTCCTAAATATTCTAGCTTCACCCCTAAGGCCACATGCAACTTGAGGGCAGGAGACAGGGAACTGGACTCTCCGGCGAGGACCTAATGAACCTCCCCTTAGCCATTCAAGGATAGCAGCCCTGACTGAGAACTGTGTTTCATGGTGGCCAATCAAGATGCTACCACCGTTAAAGGTAGACACCACACAGGGTTGTTGGGGGTAGAGGGAGGCTAAAGGGGATGCCTCCTCTGATCAGACCGTTTTCTAGAGCATCAAGCCTGTCTAGCCTTTCATGGCAGATCTTTCTTTCAGCTACAGCACAGCCCCCCATCACACAGTGGCTTCTCAACAGCTGTCTCAAAGCACCATTTCGGCAAAAGGATTATTTTGAGTTGATTACAACGTAGAGTCAAAATATGTAGGGAAAAGGAAGGGGAAATATTTGGGACACATCTTAGCTTCCTCCTCATCTGCCTGAAAAATCTCACTGAAGATAGGAGCTGACAGAAAGTAGACCTCAATGAACAGCTGTTCTTGTCCCATGGTCCCTACTCACAAGGTCTAGTCGTTTTCTTACAGCGTGTCCTTCCTTTGACCGCAAACCCTTTTCTTTCCTTCATATAAATCCCAACCGCTCTTCTAATTTCTCTTCTTCTCTATGAAGTGCCATACAAAGAAATATGAACTGGTTACTGGCCTTTTGTTAGTTTAATTCACACACCCTATCACCTGAACTTAAAACAATAATATTTCCCTTTACAAACAACTCACTGGGGCTCTAGAATTTTCTATTGTTATTTTATACTTCCGGCATCTGTGTGTGTGTGTGTGTGTGTGTGTGTGTGTGTGTGTGTACATTTATATTCTTTTTTAAACGTAGCTTGTCGGGGACAAAAATTCTAAAATAATTTATGCTGAAGTATAGTTAGCTAACAGTTATTTAGTTATTAGTTAGCTACCAGTTTATTGTCCTTTATATCCAACAATCCACTGAAGTACATTATAAATTGAAAGAAAAAAAAAAGAAAGAAAAGGGGCGGCCATGACTGCTCCTAGGTTTATTGTAGATAAAAGGAGAGCATAGCCAGGCCTCCGGAAGGGTCAGGACTGAACGTGACCTGCCAACTGAACCAGCCACGTGACGGGAGGAGGGAGGGGAGAGAGCAGGAAAGAGGAGGACCAGGGGCAGCGGCCAAGAGGGCAAGGGGCCAAAAGAGGGCCAGAAGGACCTTGTAGCCAACATGGCTGGGTTATATAGGGAAGAGCAGCTCGGGAAGGACAGCCAAGCCCACTTCCCTGGGCTGGAGAAGCTTAGGGTAGATGGCAAGGTACTGGCTGTGCCTAGGAAGACAGCAGTGAGGCAGAGAGCAGCCGGTCCCTTTGATATGCTAATATTACCTCAGTTAGCCATTTGTCCTGGTATTGAGACCTAGCATAAATATGATAAAGTTTTGTTAGAAAAAAAATACATAATATATTTACCACTATAGGGGCAAAAAATAAAAACAGAACAAAACAAAAACCTCCCTCTGGAAAGCATTAAGCGGTTTTCAGACAAACTGAACAATAGTGTGATGTGATCGGGTGATAAGAACAGGGGACAGGGATTTCCCTACCATCTCCACCATTCCCCGTAGTTGCTACTTCCAGGGCCCAAGTCTGGAGCATGAACAACTTTTCGACTAAGAAGCAGGCAAAATTATAAGCAGGCATGCAATGAACTCTCAGCTACCCTCAGCAACTGGAGGTCCGGAAATGCTTAGCCGCTCTCGGGCTCTGAGAAGTCAGATGGCTGCCGCAGAACGGCAGGCAGGACGCGGGCAGCTGGCAGTGAGCCCCTCCGTTTATCAAGTGAGGACATTATCCTGTCAAGCCATGCCTGTCTACTCTCCCGGGGACACGCTCGCTTGTTTCAGTCCTGTCTCCTTGCCCTGCCAGCTCCTGGGCCGCTGGGTTAATGATTAAATAGAAAGATGACAGGAAATGAGGAGGCTGAGACATTCCATCAGGTTAGCAGCTGAGACGTCACAGAGGCAGCCCTCCTCCCTGCCAGCTACTGCATCTGGAAAAAAACGGGGGGGGGGGGGAATGAGCCCATCTACCTCAGTGACCGGCTCCTTTTGTCTTTCTTGTTCACACCCCCTCACCAACACTGAGAGCTCAAAGGTCACAAGCTATCTCTGAGTTGCTAGGGAAAGAAGGCAGGACGTACCCACGGGCACTCGTTCCCCCCCGAAGTCCAACGTTAGGTAAATTCCTCCCTCCAGTTGTGACTGTCCTTCTCAGATCTGCACACAACAGAGAAGCCGGGAGGGCAGAGGGTATAGTCAAAGAGTCTCGAATGTACAGAGGTATCCCCAGGCTTGCTGGAGGTGGACGAGGTTAACAAGAAGCTGTGCCCTTCCTTCCGGCACTTCTTTGTACTTGTCATGTCAAATAATAAATTGGGAAGAGAGAAAGAGAGGAGACAAGGACAAAAACAAACAAAAAAGGTCAGTTCCCAAATGGGATAACCATGTGTCTGATTCTGAATCTGGAGAGCCACGGTGCAGTCAGAAAAGGCAAGTGACCTTGACTGGAATAAAAATTAAAACTAGCGGGGGGAGGGGGGGAGTCCTTGAGTTACAAGGGAGCTTTCTAAATCTCAGACTCCATGCAAATAACATTTCCGGGCAAAATCAGCTTCACATGGGAGTGGGAAGGCATGTAGCTTAATGTCTTGGGGTTTCTCATTTTGCTTTGTTTTGAGCTCTTAAAGAAGGGTTAATGAACCATTGATTTCCTTGACGTTTTATCTTAAACTAACTAGTCATCAAATCAGGGCTTGGTGTGCTTGAAAGCCAAAAGGGACAATGGAGCTCTTACAGCCTTGCCGCCAGCCTCTGGTGCCCAAGCAGCAGCCTGAGCGGGCTTCTTGGCCCAGGCAGGCACCTCCACACCCTCCCTCTCTGGCTGCAGGTGGCAGCCGAGCATGCGTTCCCTTTGACACAACCCCACTCCACAAATTCTAGGAGCTCCAGAGGGACCCCGTGGAGATAACCAGCCTCCAGATAAGCCTGTCCAGTAATCAGCCAGCCTGTGCCCTGCATCACGCCAGCTGAGTGGCTGAGAAGCGAGCAGAGGAAATGGCCAGCAGGCTTGCGCTATGTGTTCAATTGTATGCTGGGGAGAAGCAAGAACACCTCCCCTCTGCTTTGAACTCCATAATGAGTCTCAGGAAAGAACTGTAATATATTCGTCAACAAGAGAAGTACACGTTTATTACACATGTAGGGGTGTTGCCTGCTCACTCTTGGGTAACCGGAGAAGTTTAGGAGCAATGAAGATACAATTTTAAAGATAAAGTAAATCATGTTTAGGGGCCATAAATGAACCCAAAAGACAATTAGGCTGGGACAAATGTCATACGGCCTCCAGCTGTGATGTCAACTCTGGTCTCCTTCCTGCTATGTGCTTCAGTCTCCTCTGTAGGTAGAATGTCTGGGGAAGGGTTCCAGCTACGTGTTCTGGAGAACTGGGAATTTTAAAAAAGAAGGTGAAATCAGAGGAAACCTTGTCCTGTGTTGGCTGTTCCCCAGGTGCCCTTACCGACATCCGAGGTAGCATCTTCTAGGGTAATCATGCACAAATCTGTTCATCCTGACACGCTGATCTACAGAAGACCTTGTTTGTTCTAGAGATGTCTTGGGTGTGTAAAAGTCCCTTCCATCCCCATCAACAATTTTAGAATGTCCCCACCCCTTTCCGATGTACGCCTAAAGGATCTTCAAAATAATCTGGGGACGGCTACAAAAAACAGTGGTTTGGAGGATTGGAGAGTTTATTGTATAATTAAGTATATTGCTGCCTCAGTTTTAGTACACCCAGGGCAAATATTTATTTAAACTTCTAATTTCTATTCCAACACAATAGTCTCCGCAGAAAGGAGACTAATTGAAAGGGTAACTGGGTGAGTAGAGACAGCATTTGGCATTTAAATGGAACCACGAACGCATTAGGCATGACACCAATATCTTCAAACTCTTTTAGCACGGTAAAAAATGCATTTCATATCACACCCAAATACACATTCACATAGATAGACAACTCAAAACTTTTACAAAACACACCCGCCTTTACTATTTTCTGTCCAAATGTTCCTTTAAAAAAAAATGCTGCTAAAAGTTGAACCCTAATATACCGATGTGATAACCCACCAGGGGGTTGACAATATAAGGCTAGTTTCAAAATCCTACTTTAAATTATATCTATTTAGAAAAAAAGAAAGAAAGAAAAAAAAAGAAAGGTAAAATAAACCCAAAACCTAGGCCAGAGAGATGGCTCAGAGATTAAGAGTACTTGATGCTCCTGTAGAGAACCTGGGTTCAGTTCCCAGCGCCCACATGGCAGCTCACAATTGTCTACAACTCCAGTTCCAGGGCGTCACAAACACTTATCTAACCTCCGTGAGCACCAAGCACGCACATGGCACACATACATGCATGTAGGAAAGCACTTATACACATACAAATAAAAAAATATAAACACATGAAATTCTCTCTTTCATATTTAATAATGGCTCTCACTAGAGTATAAACGTCATATAGTATACCAGAAATGTATACAATAAGCTCAGAATATAGCTTAGCAGAGGAGTTCTAGCTGGCATGCACTGGACCCAACCAAGAAAGGAAAGAAAGGAGGGTGGGAGGGAGGGAGGGAGGGAGGGAAGGGAAAATGGTGGAAGGAAAGGAGGGAGGAATGAGAATGGAAGCAAGAGAAAAGGGAAAAGGAAAAAAAAAAAACAGGAGGAAGAGAGAAAGCTCTAAGTCTGGAACTCACCAGACTCTGATTCACTTAAACTCAGATGCTTTCTCCTTACGGCTTTTCAAATCCCCTTTCAAGTCTACATAACGCATTAAGGGTGGAGGTATTGAGCTAGGAAGGAAGAAGCAGGTTCATCAGCCATCCCAAGGATTAAGTGGTGGCTGGGTAGGTCTGTGATCACTCCTACTTGTGACTCTCACTTGCTGAACAAGGAAGGAAAGGGCAGGTCTGTGACTGAAGGCAACACCTTCAGCCCTTCAGCCTGTGACTCCTCCCAAGTCAAACTGGGTGAGGGTTGCTTGTGGGGCAGGCTGGGAGTGTGTGTGAAATCTCTGTACTTCTCACTTAATTTTCCTGTAAACTTAAAACTGACCTAACTAATGTTTTTTTGTTTTGCTTTGTTTTTTTTTTAAAGTGTACCCTCTTCTAGTTTCCTGTCAACACTGTGGTGGTTTGAGTAAGAATGACCCCAATAGTCTCACAGATTTGAATGCTTGGTCACCGGAAGAGGCACTATTTGGAAGACTCACAAGGTGTGGCCTTGTTGGAGGAAGTGTGTCTCGGAGGGTGGGCTTTGAGATTTTCAAAAGCTCAAGTCAAGCCCAGTCGGTGGCTCTCTCGTCCTGCTGCCTGCAGATCCAGATGTAGAATTCTCAGCTCCTTCTCGAGCACCATGTCTGCCTGTGTGCTGCCATGTGCCCTGCCATGATTAAAATGGACTGAACCTCTGAAACTGTAAACCAGCCCCAGATGAATGCTTTCTTTCATAAGAACACTAAGACAAGCATCTAGTGTTCTCTAGTTTCATAGACACAGATATCTGTGAAGAAAACTAGCCGGGACCCCTGTACTATGAGGAGCATGCTGCACATTCTTTTTCTCTTCCGCCCCAGCACTTCTCACCTGTTTGTAGAGCTGCTGGGTTTAATATCTGATGCCATCTCTTTGAAATCCTCCACAGTTCGAGACCATGACAGATGCTTAGTCAACTCTATTTACTTCTTCCTTCCCAGCCCAATCTTTCCATCCTTAATGATACAGGGCAGAAACACGTCCCAGACTGCTGTTGATGGCCTGGGGATCAGATGGTAACCACTGAGACTCACATCGGAAGGAGAAAGTGAGATCAAGAGATGGCTCAGCAGTTAAGAGCACATAACCGCAGAGGACCTGAGTTCAATTCCCAGCACCAACATCAGGAGGCTCACAACTTCCTGTATCTCCAATTCTACATGTACCTGCATACACATAATTAAATACACTCCCGTGCATGCACATAATTAAAACTAAAAACAAATCTTTAAAAGGGAGGCTAAAACTGTGTCTGAATCCATGGTTACATGTAAGCATTCTTCTCCCTTACAGTTCTACACTGCGCACACATGTGCTTGCATGCATGCACACACACACACACACACACACACACACACACACACACACACACATTATAAGATCTTCCTAGGCCAGGAGATTGGCCCTTGCAAATCCTAAGTTTGTCATGACTCAAGGGTGAAAACCAATGGTTTAGCAAACTCCAGGTCCGGGAGGTAACACGCAATGTTATAAAGTCTCCGAAAGGCACCTTCTCAAAGGCCACAGGGTCCTACCACCTAACCCATAGGAATCAGACTGAGACACATGTGGGGTGTCTGTGTCATCTTCTCTCCTTGAGAATCACCGCTTTGGGAGAGCAGAGATGCTAAACGGGGATATGCTGGGGGAACGGCAGGTGAAGAATCTCTATGCTAGATAACTATGAAAACAGAACGAAATTTATTATCAATATCTTTGTACAGCTTATACTTGAAATGTCCCCCTAAAGACCATGTGTTATTTATCACCTCTGACTTTTCAAGAAAATTGGATTTCCATTGAGTCTTACTCAGAAAATTAATTATCTACAGTCTCTGGTCGATGGCTGAAAGCAAGCCCTAGGCATAAGTGTCCAGCAGGACCGGATGTGGGGCAGTTGTTCTGGTGAGATAGTCAGTGGGCAAAGATGCTTGCTGCCAATCCGATGGCCTGAGTTTAATCCTGGGATGTGCGGGGTGGAAGAAGAGATCTAATTTGCCCAAATTTTCCTCTGATTTGCACACATATGCTATAATATACGCATGCACAAATGAATGAAGCTAAATATTGAAAATGAGCTAAGGGGCAGAGGCAAAAAGCAAAAGCAGAAAGTTCAGAGTCTGTGCAATCATCCCTGTGTCCATGTCTGCTTGACCCTAGAGTTTGGAACGTTTTCTTGTACTTCATAGAAAACTGTCTACAGCTTTCTCAAAGATGAATCTCTAAAGGGACTTGGGGAAGGAAAACACTGTTAAACCATCTACCAAACATAGCCATTCATTCCCCCCCGAAGCTTGCCAAGGTCAAGAAGGACCAGTTCAGAGCTCTTTACTAGATGAGGATTCTGGGTCAGGCTCAGCCAACCAACACTGGCAATGCCGGCTTTTACAGAAATGATCTTAGCTCTAGGCTTTGGTTCTATGTTTTGAATTGTTATTTTGAGGCAGGGTCTCATCCAGCTCAGGCTGGCTTGGAAATCACTAATGAAGCAAAGAGTGACCTTGAGCTTTTCAGGTCTGCTTTCCTAGTGCTGGAGTTATGAATGTGCCCGCCACTCCTGGTTTATGCTGTGTTAGAGATAGTTCCCAGGGTCTTCTGTGTGCTTGGCAAATACTCTGCCAACTGGGCTGCAACCCTGGCCCTGAAATTATCTCATTTTAGTTAGCTTTAATCATCAAGCTGTTACAGATTAGGGCCATCTGAGAAGAAAGCCCTGTTTGGGGAGTTGCCTGTATCTGATTGGCCTGTGGGTATATCTGTGAGGGTTGTCTTGATTATTAATTGATGCAGGATGGACCAGCTCACTGTGAGCAGTACCATCCTCAAATAGGCAGTCCTGGGATGCTTAATCTCGAGCAAAGCAGCCAGAGAGCAAGCCAGAAAGCAGCATCCTCCATGCTTTCTGTTCCAGGTCCCAACCTCCAGGTTCCTGTCTCGACTTCCATCAATAATAGGGTGTGACCTGGAAGTGTAAATCAAATAGACACTATCTTCTCTGTGTTGGTTTTGGTCAGAGTTGTCTTATTATTGTTGTTGGTTTGGTTTGGTTTTTGTTGTAGTGGTGGTGGAGGTGGTGGTGGTGGTTGTGGAGATGATGGTGGTGCTGGTGGAGGTGGTAGAAATGGAGGTGGTAGAGATGATGGTGGTGGTGGTGGTGGTGATGGTGGTGGAGATGATGTTGGTGGTGATGGTGGTGGAGGTGGTGGTGGTGGTGGTGGTGGTGGAGGTGGTGGTGGAGGTGATGGTGGTGGTGATGGTGATGGTGGTGGTGGAGGTGATGGTGGTAGTGGTAGTTTTCTTCCACAGCAACAAAGAAGCGAACTAGAACTTATCTTAACTTTCAACACACACACAGCTACTTACTAAATCTTCTTCAAGCCATTATCCAAACACAGATTTAACAGTTGCCCACTATGTGGGGCACTGAATGAGGACATGACTGCTCCAAGTTGAGGGGAATGTCTTTATCATAGATGTTAGAGAGAACAGTCAGAGGCATTTGGAAGAGTCGAGAGAAAGCAGTAGACTGAACTAACACGACCAGCAGACTGGACTTGGCCATGGGGGTGGGGTGTAAAAGAGGAAGAAAAAGAGAGGACCGAGAGAGAGAGGGACCGAGAAAGCTCGTGGTTGAAACAGCAAGGAGTGTAGGAATGAGAAGTTTCTGGAAGGGAAGCCCTGAGCTGGAAAACTTTAGGATGGGGTGGGGTAAGAAGAGCTGAGAAGAGCCAGCATATGTTTAGCTAAGCTGGTAGGCAACACAGAGAGCTGTTTCTCCCTTCTGACAGAAATGAGGAAATGGCTCTTTCAGTAGTAAGGAAACCTGCATGCCGGAATTTGGAGGCGTGAAGTTTCCTTTGAACCTAACACACCCAGGTAGTAAGTAGCACAAACCAGCATGCAGCATGAAATTCTGAAATCAGCTTTGAATAGAGGCAACCAACAGTTGGTTTAGAGCTCACACAATTTCAAAATGCAGTGCTGCTACCTTTGAAATCGGCCATGTAGTTTCTATAAAGCATCAAATGAATTACTTCTTTTGAAAACTGAAAAGGCCGTAACATTAAGTCCACACAGCAACATGAAGCTAGAACTAAGGACAAATGACTTGATTAGATGGAGAAATGGCCTCTCTTTAGCATTGTACGCATGCACACACACACACTCCAACATAGCTTTACTTACTACGCAGCTAACCCCTGGCTGTAAATTACACCTCCAGTTTTTGCTCCTCTTGAACTCTGATCTCTAGTTCATCACCTGCCAGATTTTTACCTGGAGTCAGTTGTTGATGGTCATCCTTGCTCCTCAGAATCCACCTTTCCCTGACTAGACACTAGTCAAGTGAGCCCCAGAGGAGTGAGTGCTTTATCCTATCTCTGGTGCGTCAGTGTCCCAATGAAGAGCAAGATTGTCTAAAACAGGGTTTCTCAACCTTTCTAACGCCATGACCCTTTAACACAGTTCCTCATGTTGCTATGATCCCCAACCGTAAAATTATTTTCATTGCTCCTTCATAACTGTCATATTGCTACTGTTATGACTCATAATGTAAACGTCTGACATGCAGATGGTCTCAGGCGACCCCTGTGAAAGGGTTAGTCAACCCCCAAAGGGGACATGATTTAGAGGTTGAGAATCACTGGTCTAAAAGCTGACATGGGACAGGAGGCTACAAGATTCCCAGGAAGACAACCTCAAGCGTAGCAACTGAGCTCAATATGTTAGAGACACCAAACCCTCCTTTTCAGCAGGCTACTGAGCTATAGTTATGGCGTCTCATAAAGGTGAGAGCTCATGAAATATTCCTAAGAATATTTCAAGTGTGAAAACTGCCTTGGGTAAAACTGGTCTCTGCTCACTTAGACTGACTCTAAATTCCTATACAATAGGACCCTGAGCTATGTAGGCGTCACAATTGAGTTTTTGTCCTTAAAAACCAGGACCAACCGGACGGAGGTCAAGGCCATTTACCACCCTAACCTGCCTGGGACAGTCCCATCGGTGGTTAATAAAAACTTTATTCTACTTATTCAGACACCTTGGAGTCTCTCTTCAGGTACCCCATAAAATTTCCCTACCCCCCACCTCCATTGCCCGGTTAGCAGCCAGTTTGTAACCTCCACATCCAGAAAATGGAGGCTGAAGTGCAAAGGAAAAATTCATGGAATGCCTGTTTCTCCCAAAATATAAGATACAAAACATTTTTAAATATCCCCTCACTATATATGTGTGTATGTGTGTGTGTGTTTGGGTACATTCGGATATGGCATACATGTTTATGTATCGATTAAAATTTGTTTTATTTCATTCTGTTTTGAGACAGTGTTTTGCTAAGTGAACCTGGCTGGCCTGGAACTTGCTGCCCTGAGCAGGTCGTTCTCAAATGTATGCTGATCCTGTTGGCTCTGCAGCCAGGTGCTGCGATTACAACTACATGCCACCATGCCCCGTGATAAATATTGGATCCCTGCTTACTGGATATCCTCCACTGATGCTGTAAGTCAAATCAGACCAAATTAATATATCCAGTTTAATAAACAGAGTGAAGCAACTCCCAGGTGACTCTCAGGAAGGCTAGAGGGATAGCATGGAGCAGGTCAGGTGACCAGGTGCTAATACCCTATAGACTAGTCTTGATCAGCTCTGGAGGGAGGAGCTGACCCTTGACAGGCTTTCTGAGGGGCTGGGTCTGGAATGGGAGGAGCGAGACCGAGTGGAGATTTCTAACATCTAGATTGA
The DNA here is from genome assembly GCF_014885135.2 of Alexandromys fortis. Taxonomy (NCBI): domain Eukaryota; kingdom Metazoa; phylum Chordata; class Mammalia; order Rodentia; family Cricetidae; genus Alexandromys; species Alexandromys fortis. The sequence continues at coordinate 11,742,765 of NW_026067906.1, read as the reverse complement.
TCGATCTATCTATCTATCTATCTATCTATCTATCTATCTATCTATCTATCTATTTTAAAGGCAACATTCACTGAAGGCCTCTACTCAGGGGGATGATCTAGAAAAACCTACAGAGAAGGTTAGGGTCCAAAACATAATCTATGCAGAAGTTTCCAAAAGCACAGTTTATGCACGACAGGCCTGTACAAAATCTTAAATGACAAGTAAAATGATCGTAGCTGAATTCTAATTAGATATAACTTCAAAGAAACCCAAGAAAAGCTATCGTTGAGAAGATTGGAAAAGGACGGAACTGTTTGTTCCTAACTAGATATGGTGACGTGTGCCTGTAATCCCCACACTCAGGATGGAGAGGCAGGAGGATCACTTCAAGCTGGGGCTACATAGCAAGCACGGGACTAGGCCCGCTACAATGTAGCAAGACTCCGTCTCGGGAAAACAAATGACCCAGAAGAATTGCTTCTTTCTAAGTACAAGGATGTAACCTCCCACATAATCCTTTAAGTAAATCCGTTCTCTAGCTGGTAAGTCTCAATCTGTTTTACAGGAATTTGGTTCATAAGCTAGTAATGGTCTGAACATTGTAACATGGGTTTAGTCATATATACAACAACTCACTCGAAGTCCTTAGGAGGCCTAGAAGACTCAAGCCGAGGAGTCACACTGACGTATGTGAACGGGCCGCCTCATACTTTCCCCTTAGCCCTTTTCTATTGCATCTGACTAACGGGATTGCCTAGTTTAAGGCTGCTGACTCATTTGATGGAAACAGGCCCCATGCTGAATCAAGTTCTTACGAAATGCGAGCCGTGGAGACCCGGGGTCTCCCAGGGGCCCCAAAGTCTTCCCAAGTCTCTGCTGTTCCTCATAAAACGCTGTGCCTGCCTCCCTTCGTCCTGCACTAACGGCTGCAAGTGGGTTGAGAGGACGGTGCCTGCAATTTGCTTTCTCCCTAGCGGTTCACTCAACAATAGAAAAGGGACGAAATGAACCACGAATTTGTCAGTAGATTAAAAAAAAATTGGAACTTGTCAAATGTTTAAAATACTCGTTTCACAGAAATGCAAATGAACATGGGCCTGCAGAATACCGATTCTGGAGGAGCCGGAGAGCAGGATTAGGAGCAAGGCCAGCCAGACTCTCAGAGGGGAATTCATGAAACAGATTCAACTATGACACAAGGCTTTATCTACCACTATCCGGGCAGGGTGGGGCTGGAAATGAAGAAAGATCATGAGTCCACAGATAAGGATGAAAGAAACGGCGTGCAGGATTTGAAACTTGCTGAAGGCAGTAGGCAGCGCTGCTAATCTGCATAAAGTTATCAGGGCTGCGGCTGACTTCGAATCCCGGTACCGCCTCGATTCGGCGTCGAGAGAGTTTGCTCAGAGTACCACTGTGAGCCACAACGTCAGGGAAGGGAGCTGGCAAGACTGAAGGCAAAATTCCCTCTCATATTTTGGCTTCGGTTAGAACAGAAATAGCCCTTCTCTTTAAATAAACAGATGCCGCAGAGAGTCGATGATGTTCTAGGAAACGATATGAGATAATGTTTTCAAAATAGCTCCATGATAATGTCAATGAGTAATTTCGGTTCTTATCACGGCTTCATGGGCTCCGTGAGCAGTACCAACACTGAAGCAAGGAGAGCTGTCGGGACATTTTTTAAAAAAAAGAAAAAGGGTAAGCAATCCTTCCCCCCTCGCTAAAGAAAGCAGCACAAAACGGGCCACTGCTGATGGATGAAAACCTAACGCCACTCAGCCACGGTAAGGGATGTCTAAAAATGAGTTTTGTCGCTTCTTGGCAAATACTGAAGGAAAGATATTGGTCGGACATCCATCCATACACATACTTCATAGTCAGGGAGGAAACCGGATCTTAGGTCATTTGAGCCACCAGAGGTTTTAAAAGTTGCCTGGCTCAGGTTCAAACTGGCAGCCACCCAGAGACATTAAACAACATCCGTCAGTTAGTTTCAAGGTGCATGAATCGCCCCATTGGCTCCGTGGAGCCGGGGCTGCTCCTTGCCTGTTCTATTTCTCGTCCTCCTTGACCTATCTCTGAAAAACTGTAAAGATCCATGGACAAAATATTGCAGATGCCCAGTTGCAAATCCACAAAATTACAAAAGCCTCCTTCCCTTGCTCGACTATATTACCTGTCTCCCATAGAAGCCCTCTCTGTCTCCATGACCCCGTGTGCCCCGGTTCCTCTGAAGCTGTCATACTTTCTTTGATGGTTCGCTCTACGCCAAGCCAAAGGTTAGGGCTTCCTGGGACATTCCTGTCTTCTCATCTGCCTGCTATTTGTTACCTTGTCCTCTCATCTTTATGACCTTACCACACCCGTGACACTGATTTCTCGGAAGCGACGGATTGTCTGCCTGATTGTCCTACATGCTATGGCACACAGACAGCCCTGAGATTCCATCATGGTGTGCTGAAAAAGAGAATTGTTTCCAAACTTCTGGTTCTCCGAATGGTAGGAAATAGCAGCCAGTAAAAGCAACGTGGTATCGCGGGATAATGCATCTCTGCCATAGAAATGCCTTTGCCATTGCAAAACACCTGTGGGTTGATACTGTGCAGTTTCTGGACTTTACAAACTGCCTCAGAAAAGGCCTGCTAACTGGCAAGTAATTATGCTCCGGGTTTTCAATTTAAAGTTGTCTCCACCTTCCTCTCGCTAGCCACTCTGCCCCGTATACCCTTGTTCCATATCTATTCGCTGCCCTCCAAAGTTCAAGGCTGAACTCACACGTTAGTCCTAACTGGGACATTCCTTATCCCCACTGGTGGCACCAGAGCCCTTAATCAAGCCCTCAAGTCTTACAGAGTTTATTCCCAACCTCTCTTGTGCTACCAACCCATTTGTTGACTGTTTCCTAGTTATTTACACAGGTATCCAATTTCCTCCACCCCCCTAGTTAACATGGGGATGGGTTCCCTTTTTACCGGAAGATGCCTCAACATTGCCTCTTGCTTGCCAGTCTATGGTAGGCTGTGTTTTGCATTGCTAAACAGGAAGCTGCACGCAAATTTTCACCTGCAAGATGAAAAGCCGGTGTGCCCTTCCAGCTGGTGTCTCCACGACCTGGGAGCCATGACTCAGGTTATCTCGGATCAGCAGAAAGTGGGTAAAATGGCGAGCATGGCCTATTGTGAAGAATGTGTGTGGCCCATTGTGTGTGTGTGTGGGGGGGGTTGCCTAATGGGCTGGAGGTCAGGAGACTTCCTAGAAGAGGTGACCCTGACCTGAGGCTCGTGTATTGACTTGAAGAGAAAGAAAGAAGGATATTCTCATTGAAAAGAACAGCATCTACACACATTTAACTGAAATCCTGGACATCAGAGGGTGGAGTCTGAGGACGGAACAGTAGAAAGAAGAAGCAGGGAAGGCGGGTCCCCTCCGCAGCACAGATTTCTCCGTTAGCACCAAGTCCCTTTATTTTCCTGGAGGAACAGAGTTATGCCAAGTTACAGCGTGAATGGCTCTGTGGTTGGCAGTGTGGGGAAGACTCAGTGGGTGCTGGATGAGGGCCGGAATGACCTGTGTGGCTATGGCAGTTCCTGAGTTCGCCAGAGATGACCACTCACACACACTGTAGGGCTAACTGAAAGTCTTTGTTCCAGCCGGCTGGGACCACACCTGAGGGTTGTGACCCGAGAGTGTCAAGAACATGGGGTTTTTAAAGGCAGAGTCCTCATCTGGGCATCTCATTGGCCACTGCTGAGGGTCGGGAGGCTTTGCGGAATAAGCAGTTTCAAGCAAGCAGTTTGAACAGAAACTAAGATAAAGTGGTTAACCAGTCAGCAGAGAACATTCTGGGTTCAAACACAAAGGGTTAGTTGGAGGGGGTTCAGCACAAACAAATGGTTTTAACAAAGGCAATGCTAAGTTAGCTAGGAGATCCTGACCTTGGTTCCGAGACTAGAGTTGGGTAGTTAGAATTCTCCACCAAGGAGATCCGATTCTAGTTAAACCTGGAATGGCCTTGGCAAGAATACAAGATGGAGGGACCTCTGCCCTGTCTAGCCCCTGTCATAGCAGCATTGCTATGCCCTGGAAAACATGAAGAGCTCGGGGTGGGAAGGTGCCTATCACTTGGTCATTTGTTAAAGGAAAGAGAACAGGGAAGGAAGGGAAGGTACCAAGTATGACCCAGCCATGCAGGAAGAGATGGTCACGGAGATAGGGAGCGTGGAAAGCACAGGATGTTTACATGCCGAGATGTCCATCGAGTACATCATCTGAGGAGCAAAGCACCCGTGTGATAGGTGTTCAGTTAGCACTGGTCCAGATCTCAGAAGAGAGGTTTCAGAGCCAGAGATGGGCGAAAACGGATGAGATCATCCGGGGAGGTCTGCAGAACTCCCCAAGGATTTAAATGCAAAAGTAAGGCTGGGCATTTACCCTTGATGTTCTCGAAGAAGACGTGAGTTTGGTTCCCAGCATCCCCATGGGGCTTACAGTTGTCTGTCATGGCAGTTCCATGGGGAGCCAACTCTGTCTTCTGAATTCTGAGGGCGTGAGGCATTAAAATGCATGCAGGCAAACACTCATATCCATAAAGTAAAAACAAAATATTTTAAAAATAAATAATGTAAAGACAAAGAACTTGAAGTTCCAGTTAAAAACAAAGATGGAAAACCAGGAAAAGACCAACTCATAAAAACTGGAGAAGGTCCCAAAGCAGCAGGAACCCTGGGACTGTATCTCAGTAGCAGAGGGCTCACCTCCTGCCTCCTGGCCCTGGGCTTACCATCACTCTGTGTGCCAAGGCGATAGGAAGTGAGATAAAGGCTTCAACAACATCCTTGGCATTTAGTGGAGGGGGGGAGGGGATGGGGAGGGTTGACCTTGAAAAACAAAACACAGAGGATGGAGAGGAACTGGGACCAGCAGTGGGTTAAAGGAGTTGGGGGAGAAGGAAGGTAGAGAACGTCCCAGAGCCTGAACCTTGAAATGAACATGAGAGATGAAAGCAAAACGGAACACTGGCCTGAAAGAAGTCTGGGAGTTGGTATGTGTTATTTGGCTGGTTGGTTTGTTTTTACAGTTGACGGAGCCTTGAACGTGTTTATATGCGGAGGGGAAAACAGTCGGGGAGGAACTAAGGACACTGGAAAAAGACGGCAAACAGGAGGCCCTTCACTGAGGAGGGAACCAAGGAGGACTGATGAAGAACTACCTCAGGAGGGAGACGGTGTTGCTAGGAGACCCGCAGGGGAGGGAATGATGGTTATTGATACTAATGGCTTTAAAAGACGAGAGGGCAGATGGACAACAGGACTCCTCCCTCAAATCCTGCTTCTCTGACTGGACCCAGAGAAGCTGGCTGTACTAAGACAAAAGGAAGGAGAATATTTCCATCTGAAGAGGTTTTACTAAACATGTCAGCCGATCACCGTGCATGGATCTGATTCAAGCAAAAAGCCAAAAGGCAGGGTAAGCTACCTGTCTAATGGTAGCAGGAGAGGATTATTAACCTCTTGCTCAAGTAAGCCTTGCTGTCATTCACGCAGCACAGAACGTTGACAGGTAAAATAATACGATGCACTGGGTTTAACTTTAAAACAATCGGTGTGAAGCGGAAATTACAGCTGAAGCAAGACAGGACACAGGCTAAAGCCAGACGAGGAAGTGTACGAACCTATTCCCCGCGGTTTTATGTATGTTTGAATTTTTCCATAATTAAAAAAAAAATTTTAAGACCCTCCCCCCCCCCCCCGCAAAAAAAAAAGTGATCGTAGAAAGTGAAAGGGTTTTATCATCTCCGGTTCTATGAAAGATGACGAGGTACTAATGAAAGGCTGGCCAACATCAAAGCCAATAAAGTTGTGACAAAGTTGAATGACCTTTTATCTAGCAGCACTTAGAGAAAAGGCTTGACGACGTGGCAGTGCTGGAAGCCACACTGGGGCAAAGGTAAGAATCTGGAGGCTAGGGCAGCCGAGGGGCAAGGGATTCGGACGGAAACTGGAGAAAAACTGAAACTTTAGATGCCCAGAGTAGATGTAAAGGTCGGGGTGGGGGAACCCCAGAAGCTGCTCATGGATAGACACAGACGAAAAGAAATGGAAGTCTCGAAGAAAATGCAGGATCAGAAAGTACGAGTGAGAAATCTGGAAGGGTGAGAAGTAGGAGTTAGTAAGAAAAAAAAAAAGTCTCTGGAGTTGAGTCTTTTCGGTTCTGCAAGACAGCAAGGTCAGGTCGAGTCGTTTTACCGTTGCTGAGTTCCCTGCTGATAATGGCGACCCACGATGTACCAGGAACGGAAATAAGAGTCAAATGGGATGAGGAAAGCAATGGCGCTGGAGAGGTGACTCAGCAGTAAGGAGCATGTGCTGCTCTTAGGTTCAATTCCCAGCGCCCACTCATGTCAGACAGCTGAGCTGCCTGGAACTATGGCTCCAGAGGGTCCAGCACCTCTAGGATCCATGGGCACCCACTGACATCGCGCTCACACACACCACCACCCCCCCCCACACACACACACACACACAGAGTCAGCTGCCAAGCAAGATGCCAGGACATGATTTTAGGCTTCAAAAACACCGTGTTTGGACACTCGGTGATACCCTTGGGTCCCCAAACACCTGAGTGTAGTCCCAGCTAGCTGGGATAAAGAGTTGCTTTTTTTTTTCTTTTCTTCTTTCATCTTTTTTTTTTTTTTCCAAGATAAGGTTTCTCTGTGTATCTTGGCTGTCCTGGAACTCACTCTGTTGACTATAGCTCTGCCTTCCTCTGCCTCCCAAGTGCTGAGATTACAGGTGTTGCAACCATGCCCAGTTTTTGAAATAAAGGCTTTCAATTAGCTAAAAGCTATGTCCGAATGGTCATCTCTGGTGGGTTCCCCATAACACTGTGAGAACAGATCATTGGTTCCATAAAGATAAATGTGTATGCACACACTCACACATGCACACACACATGCACTAGTTAGTAGACATCTTCCATCTAGTACTGCATTCTGGACAGACATCCTTTCCAGGTAACTTCTGAATACATAACTTTCATGAAAAAACACATGCATGGTCATGTGGCAAAGTAGGATTCAGAAAGCAAAAGAAAAGAATACAAGTAAAATCTACAAAAAAAAAAATTTAAAAAAAAAAAGTCCTCAAAGGACGTCATTCAATAGTCCTTGGGACCTAAACTAATGTACAAGCCTGACTGGGTTAGTGACTGGCTTTGAGTGTCTGAGAGATATTCGAAGGGCTGGGAGAGCTAGAGACTGTGGAGGGTGGCAGTGGTGCACGCGTTTGACCCCATCACTCTGGGGACAGAGACAGGAGGATCTCTGAGTTCGAGGCCAGCCTGGTCTACAGAGCAAGACGGCTATGTGTCTCGACAAAACCAAAATAAAAGTAATAAAATAAGGGAGACTGTTTGCTTAGCATTCTTCCTGGGTGCTGTTTTGCTGAAAAGATTGGCCAGGTCTGAGTGGAGGATATTTTATTAAATGGCACCGGCCTCTGGTTGTCTCTGGTGCAGAAGCCAGCAGGCAGGGCAGGAGACCCTGACTGAAGGAGCCCAGGTAGAGGCAGCTAAACAGAATGAACTCCTCCCTCTCTTACTGGTCTGTCTGCTCGGGACAAAACTGAACAAAACTGACCTTTTGAGAAGAGTAGGATCCTGCTGCAGGAAACATAAATCATTGTCGGTCTTTGCTGTTTCCTTTATTTGACAAATACACCCCCAACACCATCTAGCAAATGGAACGCCACCATCTACCTAGATGAGTTTCCCACACTTAGTAAATTATCTTTTAAGTTCAAAAAACAATTAGAAAGGCCAGAAAGGAGATTCTAAAAACCAAAGAAGACCCACTAGGTCACTTTACAAATAAACATTTTATTAATGATAACCTCAGATCTCAAGCGAGTTTATCACTGGACAGATGCTGGGCTATATATACTATAGCAGGGCCCCAGACCTTAGCACAACTGACGCCATGATAGAAGTACCATTCAGGCTGCAAAACTCAGCATACAGACAACACCACCTGCCAAAGGAAAACAAAGACCTAATCCATCAAAGTCCGCAGTGCTGGGAAAGCCTCTAAACGTACCAATCTCGATTTTTAGCTTCTGTGGCTCTGCTTTGGCTAACCCTTCTTGTTAACTGAAGTGTGTCAACTCAGAACATGGGTTTGGGCTTAAAAAATTCACCGTGAGGAAGGCTTGGTGCTATACTGGGATCCCAAACACCCAGTTTAGTCGCTGGCCAGCTAATAAAGACATTTTGTTGGCTTAAACCCATGTCTGAGCAGTGTTCTCCAGCGAATACCCCACAACATATACATTGCATAAACTGTCTTGTCTCTATCCAGCAGCCCCGAGATCTTCATATTATTGCGAATCCCATTTATATGTAGAGTAGTGAAGGAAATTTCCTCTCTGTCATTCAAGGCTTAACTTGAATAAACCGACAAAGACAAATTAGTTAGAGAAAAGACACACACATAATACAATTAACCTCTGGCGCAATAGGCCTTAGAAATTTCAACATGCTACCTCTTAAGGGAAGAACAGAAACTGTAGGCAATTTTTAGAGGGATGGTAAATCGTTTTTAGGTGACTTGAGGGACTTGGAAAGAACATGTTGGAATGAGGCTGGGCCTGCAGTGAAGCATAAATCTCTTTGGAATATTGAACGGGACTAAATATAGATGACAATTGTGTGTGGCAAAGTCCGTCCAGGTGTGTTGACAGACAGACTCGCTTCCTGTGATAGGAGTTAATGAAAACCCAGGGAGGGACTAGTGGTAATTGCTTTCTTCCTTAGTGGGTGGGACTTGACAAAGGAGAGAAAGCCCGTGCAACACCTGCTCCTGAGTCCCTTTAGCATAGACTAAACGGGCTAGGGCGTCCTGTCTGAGGTGCCAGTCTCCTGATTCCTTGATGGGAAAGCAGGCGAAGAGGGTAACAGAGAGACCACATTGCTAAGAAGAAAAGGAGCCAGGGCTGGTTGACACTGAGTCACCGTCCTCTAACCTCTCTACACCGTAGTGCTTTACCAAACCCTGTGAGGAGCTGGCAGTGAGTGAACAAGCCCCACCCAGACACACCCGAAAGCTGTAGATAGAGCCTCACTAACAGAGGCTCTGGGAGGAAGGAATTAGAAGTGGAAGGGGCAGGGGGTGTCTGTTATTAGTCACAGAGCTTCAGTTTTTAGTGGGAGGAGAACCTGGGGTAGGGGAGGCTCCTGTTAGACAGAGACCTTCCTCCTAGGGCTCAGGGTGACCACCATGGCCAATCAAAGAAGTGGAATAAAAGAGAACTGGAGAATCAAAGTCCTTGAGTAACCATTTCCTCCTGAATGAGAGGCCGGTATGTAAATAAGGACTTTGCATAAGTCAGACCTTTCAAGTCCAGTTTATCTGCAGTGTGAGTCACTTCCTCTCTAAAGCAAGAATTAAAAGAGATCAAGTCCCACAATTATTACACAGCACATACCTTCCTCATGGGCCTGCCTGGAGATAGCCAGCCAGCTAGGCTCCTTCTTTTGACAAAACAGCCAACAGAGCTTTGCCGTTTTCCCACAGGAGACCTGAGTGGGGAGGCATGGGCAGACGAGGAGTGAGGTCAAATTCAGGCACAGTTGGCATGAGCCAGAGAGGAGTGGGAACAGCAGAACCTCTTGAACAACTCGGGGCAGCTTTATGAATTCTTGGAGAACCTTGGGCCCACTCTCTCTGGAAAGCAACAAGAACTAGAAACCTTTGGAGAAAGGCGGTTTCCAGAGACCCGGAAATGGGAAAAAGAAACAAGTCACAGGCTCTTCTACAGAGGAGGGCTTTGCTGAGGGACTTGACCTTCTGGTTCAAGAGAAATACAGTAGTATTCTGGGATAGTGTGCCAGTACAAACACACACACACACACACACACACACACACACCAACAAAGTAAGGAACCAATTCCTCTCAATGTCTTCTTGCCTGGACCCCCCACAAGAGGCTTGACTGATCTTTCAGGAGTTAAAGAGCAAGTGTGAATAGGGTCCTGCTTGCCTCAAGGAGGGAGAACACTGGAAACACTGGAGCTGATTGGCAGGCAGAGTGCACGGCGCTCTCTTTTGATACCTCACCCTCCACCCCATGGATTTTGAGACAGGATCTCATAATATAGCCAAGTTGTACTTGAACTCAAGATCCTCAGGCTTCGGCCTCCTAAAAACTGGAACCATCAGTGTAAGCCACTATATCCAGCTTGCAATGTCTTCTTGAACGAAGAACTCGGGAGCTTACGTTGGGAAAATGCAAACAGAAGTCTAGCTATCACTTGTGAAGTGGGCACATTCCTGAGCATGCTCAGCTGAGGGTCAGAATCATATACACTCTCAAAGACACACACACACACACACACACACACACACACACACACAAAATGGATGACTGGTATAAACAACCTTGGACAGAGATTTCAGCATCAAAAGGAGTCAAGTTTTCTGTAGGTCAAGAGAGGTGCTTTTGTTACACAGGTTGGTTTCTTGTAAGTTTCTCCAAAGAGCCTTAACTGAAATAAAAAGACTTTAGTGGGGGCCAATGAGGTTCCTCCGTTGATAGAGTCTTTACTAACATGCACAAAGTCCTGGTTTGGGCAACAAAACGACATAAAACCACAAGTGGTGGCACCCGCCTATATTCTAAAGCCCCCGGCAGGTAGAAACAGAAGGGTTAGAGGTTCAAGGTCATCCCCACCTACCTGAGGACTTTGAGGCCACCTTGGGCTACAAGAGATCCTGTCTCCAAAAAGGAAAAAAGATTGAGGGAAGGAAGGAAGAGGGAAAAATTTTGAAAATACCCTGTTAGTCTTTTAAGGCATTGGAAGCTGTCATCCTTTGCATATAGAGTTTGTCTCTAAAAGTCTCCATCCAGCCTCCAGCCTCCAGCAATATCTCGCTTAGCATGTGCTAGGTGGGCACCCCGATACACGAATCAGCACAGTTAACGCTTTATCTGTCCTTCTGGAGTTGTGGTCCGGGGGAGGAGACTACCAAGGTGGCCGACTCTGGCCAAGTGCTAGTGCTGTTGTTGGTGGTTGGGAGTCAGGAACAGGTTGTCATTCGGCGTTAGAAGAAGGAAGTGAGGGTTGGTCTTCTCAGAAGAACTGATGTCTGAGGTCAATCCCACAGGGTGGGAACAAAAAGGAAGGCCACAAAGAAGAATGGACTACAGAGGAAGCAGAAATCCTTCAACCCTTCTCCTGAAAAGTATAAAACCCACAGCTCCAAAGAACAGGGTACCTTTCCCGTCTCTGTGCTGAATCAACCCTCTGCATGTGTCACGAGGAAAACTATTCTGTAAATGGGAACATCTCCATTCTGCTTCTCGGGTCATTTGCGAACCTAAAGCAGACTGGCATTTTGTGATGAGATTCTGAGTACTAGGGAGACCCTCTGTTCTTAGAGGTCTTCTCCAGCCATTTGCCGCGGCGTCTAAGTGTGCTGCGAAGACCCGTGTGTGATTACCGCACGCCAAAGACATCAACCTGCTGGCACGCACACCGTGGACATGCACAGAACAACGGAAAGAAATTTAAAAAAATTAGCCTGGGAACACGAGATAAAGAGTCACGGCAAACTCTAACAACTATATTCCTGGAGACTGATCCTGCACCGATAACTCTTTTTCTAATCTCGATGAGCTCTAGAGCAGTTCATTCAAGGGATTAAGGTCTCCTGACAGTTCAACATAATGAGTGAGCGCTCCACTATCTGTCTGACCAGCCCTCTGCAGAGCTCCTGAAGGCGGAGAGCAGTGTTTCCCGGATAATAGAAAGAAGAACTTAACCGCTGGAGTGAGCTTTCTCGGACCTCTCACTCCGTTTATTCATCTACAAACATACGGCTGCTATAATTTTTTTTCAAGCTGACAGCTGTAAAAAAAAAAAATTAATACTCCACTAGTTTTCTTGTTCTAAGAGCTTTCTGGCTACATCAAAGCTGCCTGCGAAGCCCTCAGTAAAGGACTATGCAAACACTGCCTGTTTAAAGGGATCCAGCCTCCCCGATAACATTGAACACCCTAGCATCCCGATAAGCAGCTGTGAAAGCCCGGGGAGAGGTTGGACAATTGTCTATTATCAACTGGCTGCACAGCCTGTGTGTTCTGAAGACGAGGAGGACACGGAAGCTGGGCATGGGTGTGCTGGAAACCAGCTTCCGTGATTTTACAGCCACCTCTGTTTGCTGACTTGATGACCTTTTATTAAGAGCAAAGGCTTTTCATATCATTTGTGTAGGAATCTTTGGAAGTCTAAAGAAAAACAAAGGTATCTTTAAGGGACTCTGACAAATATCAAAGACACTTCGGTGGGGAGGGCTGGAGAGATGGCTCAGTTGAGAGCACTGGCTGCCCTTCCAGAGACATGGCAGCCCAAAATTGCTTGTAGCTCTAGTTCTAGGGGTTCCAAAATCTGGCTTTCAAGGGCGCTAGGCATGTATATGGTGCACAGACATACATGCGGGCAAAACACTTATAAAATGTGTTTTCATTTAAAAGATATATATGGTTTGGTGAGGCTGATGAGATGGGGCATCTGGTAAAGCTGCCTGCTGCCAGGCCTGGAGGCCTGAACTAGATCCTCAGAGCCCACATGATGGAAGGAAAGAACCAACTCCCAAAAGTTATCCTCCAACCTCTTCACTCTAGCCGTAAAACCCATGCACCCACTGTAATGGATAAAGTAAAAATGCTGTGGATCCCCAAGTGGCTGCAGCAGGTAGCAGACCAAAAGACCATGCCGCAGGTAGCGGGCCGTGGGTCCCAAGAGCAGCCAGTCCCAGGCAGGGATGGCGCAGTTCCCCAAGTGGCTGCAGTGGACCATGAGGGGCAGCAAGTCCCATAAGGAGAAACAGACAGATGGGCTTGCCATGAATCCACCCAGCAGGTCCCTGGCAGGAAGCCATGTGGCAAGCGAGAGACAGAGACATGGATAGGCACACCATGCAGAGTGAGGTTAGATATTTATTTAGTAGGTTATGGAAGGGAAGGGAAGGGAAGGGAAGGGAAGGGAAGGGAAGGGAAGGGAAGGGAAGGGAAGGGAAGGGAAGGGAAGGGAAGGGAAGGGAAGGGAAGGGAAGGGAAGGGAAGGGAAGGGAAGGGAAGGGAAGGGAAGGGAAGGGAAGGGAAGGAGGGTAAGGGGAAAAGAGGGAAGAACAGAGAAAAACAGAGAGACAGAGAGAGAGGGAGAGAGAGAGAGAGAGAGAGAGAAACAGAGGGGGGAAGGGGAGAAGTGGGGAGAGACAGACGCTGCCTCTTTGAGAGGGAGATGGAAAAGAAAGGACTCAGGCTGGAAGCTGAAGATCAGCTTGCCTCAGCAGATGGGGAAGAGAATGAGCGTGGCTTGTTTCTTAAAGGGGCAGAGCAGACCATTACACCCACATACAAGCACACACACACACACACACACAATCAATCGAGGATTTTCTTTTAGCTTCTGTAAAGACACGTTTGTAAATCTGAACTTACATATTTAGCCATTTAAGTTGCTACAAATTATATTCAGGTGACTGTAAATAGATAGGATATGAAAAACCTCTAACAGTTAAGACTCAAGTCCCTTTCTCACTGATCAGTAAAATCATGTTTTACATTTTTGGCCTGAATTCTAACCCACTATTCTTTAAGCAACTCTGGTTGGGTAAGTTTTCCCCAGAGACCACTGTGCTAAAGGCTTAGTCCTTGGTTTGGCATTTTAGAAGGTGGTGACAACCCCTAAGGGGTGGGGCCTAAAAAAAGTTTAGGTCATTGAGGGAGTGTCTGTGAAGAAGCTAGTGTCTCTTTCTCTCTGTTTTCCAGCTGCCACTGTCACTGTGACCATAAAGGCCCATAAAAGAAACCATTTCCTTCTGGTCAAGAGAACGAAAGAAATCTCTGGCTTGGGTGGAGACCGTTATAACATTACAGTTCGACAGGTCAATAATGTGGCTTAGGGACCATCCTTCAGGAGGGTGGGAGCGTCCAGCAATCCTTCTGCCTCAGCCTCCCCACATGTTGATACTACAGGCATGCACCACCATGCCCCAATATTCTTCCCATATTTAAAATTTTGGGTTTACTTGTCTTGATACCCCTGAAGCTGAGTTTAGAATAAATAACAATGAGGTGTTAGGAAATGGCTCAATTGGGTTAAAGCACCAGGTACTCAACCCTAATAACCTAAACTCAGTCCCTGGGAATGAAATAAAATAAAACACAGACTCATGCAGCAGTAGACATCTGTAATCCTTGCACTCCTGTGTTGAGATGGAAGCAGAGGCAGGAGGATGGAGCACAAGCAACAGGAACTAAAGATCCTCTACCTGTACAAGGCAAAAGACAAGAGCCAACTCCTAAAGATTGTTTTCTGACTTACACATAGACATGTTCCTGAATTCTCACAAGACAATGAATAAATAACTTCTGTTTAAAAGTATGATTAAAGGTATGGTGGCACATACTTTAATCCCAGCACTCAGATGGCAAGAAACAGGCAGATCTCTGTGAGTTTGAGGCCACCCTGGTCTACAAAGTGAGTTCTAAGACTGGCGTGTAGACAGAAGTTTCTGTCCTGTCCAGTCCTATAGCCATTCATTCCCAAAGAAATGCAGAGAGGCTAATATTAATTACAAACTGCTTGGCCTATTAGCTCAGGCTTATTGTTAACTAGCTCTTACAACTTAAATTAACCCATAGTTCTTATCTATGTATAACTGCATGACTTGGTACCTTTTCTCAGTGCAGCATTTTCATCTTGCTTTCTCTGCATCTGGCTGGCGACTGCAACTAGGCCTTTCCTCTTCCTGGAATTCTCCCAGTCTGGTCTCCTCACCTGTACTTCCTGCCTGGTTACTGGCCAATCAGCATTTTATTAAAACAAAACAAGTGACAAATCTTTGCAGTATACAAGAGCATTATCCCACAGCACTTCCCCTTTTTCTCTTTTCAAAACAAGACTGGTACACAGAAAAGCCCTGTCTTGTAAAACAAAAACAAAAAAAATTCAATTAACTAATTAAATTAAACTTTTAAAAATGAAATTGTGGTATTATACATCAGAGGAGCAGTTACTGGCATCAGGCTGACCTGGGAATGTAGCTTAGATTTTTCTAACTGCTGATTTGGGATCTCCATTTGGGAGGCTCTAAGCTTGCCTCTCCATTGTCTCCCCATACTATGGCAGAAACTGAGGATTCTGGCAAAGCCATCTAGCGCTTTCTTCTCCACCACACAAATTACTTTTCTATTTGTATGACATACCATACTCTCCCAGTTCAAACAACCAGCAGGCTACATCTGAGCAAAGAATGTTCTTTTTGGCCCATCTAAGGCCTTACTTTTTATTCCTTTCTGATCACTCCCCCTTCTCCATAGCTACTCCCTTATCATTGGAAAGCCAATGCTATATTCTCCTAGGGAATGACTCTACCTACAACTGACTCCCTCAGTTGTCCTCTGGGCCTCCACACATGTGCTCTGACACACGTTCTACACACACAAATGTGCATGCTTAAAAAAATGTAATTTTGAAACCCTAAAATTAAATAAATAATATGGTGACTCTCTTAGCTCATATAAAACTGTTCACTTTCTAAAAAAGAAAATCAATAATGTAAGAGCCAACAAGTAATTGGGGCTGGCGATTGGGAGGATGTGTTTGGTTTTTAGTGTTTTGATCCTGGGCACTGCCTGAAGTACATACTCAACCCACTCAAGAATGAGTTCTTGAGGACCAAACAGAAAGAAATAGGCCTAGCTTGTAAATGTCTCATTAGCTTACACTGGGCTTCCTGCCCAACTCTGATTGGGTTCCCAGTGACCTCTTTCCAGGCTTGAGGCCAGAACTTATTTTGGTTAGATCTGGAAGCGATTTATTCCATTCCCACAAATCCCATGGTATGATGAAAACTGCAGGTGAAACAATGGCAGTGTCTAATGGGGGTGGACGCGGAGTAACCAGGAGGAAAGACAAAGACACTTAACGAGGTGCAGAGCCTGTCTCCCTCTTTCAGAACCATCCAAGTTTGATCAACCACTCTCTCAAGCTAAATTCCCACACCGGCTTGATATAATTAGCAGCCAGTCTCCAAGGGAAAACCTCCAGCGCAGCAAGCAAGCCTCAGGGGAACAGAGAATGCAGACACAGAAGGCCATTTACTGATCACTGGCGTGTTCCTGACCCTCCACTGGTTATCAGATGATTTATCCTTCAGAAAATTCCATGAGGAATGATAGGAAAGGAGAAGCAACCTCACCTTAACTGAATGGACAAAGCCAGGTTATGCACAAAACTTGGGAAGCCAACAATAGTGACAGAAGTGATTATGTCATTGAATGAAGCTGCACTCGGTGCTACCTTTGCATATGACTTCCATTTCTGGCTCATTGGGAAGGACAGCATTTTACCCCCAAATCAATTGTCATTCTTGAGGATAATGTGGTTTGAAAGAAAACAGCTCCCAAAGAAAGTGGCACTAGTAGGAGTTACTGCCTTGGTGGAGTAGGCGTGGTCTTGTTGGAGGAAGTGTGTCATTGTGGAGGCGGGCTTTGAGGTCTCAGATATGCTCAAGTCATGCCCACTGAGACAGTTCACTTCCTGTTGCCTTTGGATCAAGGTGTAGGACTCTCAGCTCCAACACCATGTCTGCCTGCACGCTGCCACCATGCTTCCTGCCATGACAATAATAGGCTGAACCTCTGAACTGTAAGTGAGCCACCCCAATTAAATGTTTTCCTTGTAAGATTTGTCATGGTCATGTTGTATCTTCACAGCAATAGAAACCCTAACTAAGATAGAAATAAAACAGTATTCCCCCGGTTGCCTAGACAGATGGCCTCATAGACAGGTATGGCTCCTGGAAGGAGTCCACACTCTCCCCACTTTGGCAGACATGAGGTGACTATCAGAGGCTAGTCTTCTGGCCACATTCATGATGACCTCTCCCTCCAGGGAAAGACTGATAGAACATATTGGTTACTTTCCTCACTGCTGAGACGAAATGCCTAACAAAGGCAGCTCAAGGAAGGAAGGGTTTGTTTGGGCTCACAGTTTGAGAGCACAGGCCATCCTGGCAGAGAAGGCATGATGCCAAGAGCCTAAGGCAGCTGGGCTCACTGCATCTGCAGTCAGGAAGCAGGAAGGTGAATGCTGCAGCTTGGCTTGCCCCGCTTGAGTAAATGGGAGATTCGGGGTCATTCAAGGTGGGTCTTGCATCCCAACCTAAACTTTTCCAGAAGTACACTTATAGATACACCTAAAGGTATATTTCTACAGAGATTCTAATCTAAGTTTATTCAAAATGGCAATGAAGATTAGCACTTATATTGGGCCAGCCAGCCATCATGAGTATCATAGTTAGGGTTACTATTGCTCTGATGAAACACCGTGACCAAAAATGTTGGGGAACAAGGAGTTTATTTGGCTTACACTTCCATACTGCAGCTCATCACTGAAGGAAGTCAGAACAGGAATTCAACCAGGGCAGCAACCTCGAGGCAAGAGCTACTGCAGAGGCCATGGAGGAATGCTGCTTACTGGCTTGCTCCTCTGGCTTGCTCCTCATGCCTCAGTCCTGTGGCATATTTCAAGCTAGCTGTTCCAACAGGCTATGACAAAATCAACTCCCACAGGCTGCTCATTCACAGAACCAATTTTCATCTTTCATATTAGTGAATGAATGCGCAAGAAGACATTGCTAAGTGAAAACACTTTCTACCGAGGAAAGATCCTTGCACAGAGGAAAAAAAAAAGAAGTTGGGAGCTCTGAGAGTTGGCACAGAGTTCTCCACAGGTGGCTGTTACTCGGGAGATTATCTGTGTGAGAAAATGGCCCTAATTCACTGTGTACCTCTGCCAGCTGCCTTCCCAGCCTGCTGCAGGATCTTTCCCTCAGAAGCCCGAGTCTTTGTCCATTCACTTAGCTCTCTGTAAGCCTTATCTGTCTAGACCTCCTTTATGGCGGGAAGGGGTGAGGTGGTGTGTACGTGTGTGTGTGTGTGTGTGTGTGTGTGTGTGTGTGATATCCTATGAGTGGGCACATTAATAAATTTCTTTCTTATTTTCCCCTTCTCTTGTCAATCTGTCTAGTGCCGGTCTATTTCAGACTAAATTATCAGGTTGTCACAGGGCAAAGAATGAACCAAAAACATCCCTAATGAAACCGTCTGTGCTGGAAGAAAAATAGTCAGCATACAACAGGACACCCGAAGTCATGGGTGATTTTATGAAAGGAGAGAGAGAGAGAGAGAGAGAGAGAGAGAGAGAGAGAGAGAGAGAGAGAGAGAGAGACCGAGATCATAGTAAGGCAGGGACTGGGGAGGAGTGGAGCTCACTCTGTAGCAACTCATTCTCATTCTCAAAGGAAATAACCGGAGCCCCGCAGGAACTCATTTATTCCTGAGCCAGTGGTTCCGTCATTTAAAGGTCCCCTGTCTCTTAGCATCGCTGCACGAGAAGCCAGACTTCTGCCCATGAACTCAGGGGACAGCCACACCCAAACCATAGCACCGCTCGAACACATTATTTTTCCTAGAGTGTGTACGGCACTGGGTCGTGGTTGATTTTCTCACTTGCCGCAATGGCACTTCAGCAAGCCACGGGGTGGAAGCTTGTGTCTACTTCTAACCAGTGAGCTAGACTAGGGGAGAGGGGCACCCGAAGCTCCCCTTACCCTGTGGGTTTCAAGGCAGGCTAGGGTAAATGGCTCCACAGCTCCCAGCTGACTGCGGGTCTGCAGAGGTACAGTGTCTGGATGGGACCCGTTTATAGCCCTGGGTACACCTGGGTGAGGTGAGGGAGGGACGTTTCCTCAATGGGCGTGACAGCACACAGTCTGACAGGCTTGACCGCCAGTCACATCAGGCCACTTGAGAGGGAGGCCAAAGCTTAGCTGGGTGTGGTTTGAGCTCTTACGGGGAACAGAAGGGCAGGTAAGGCTATCTAGCTCCTCACACATACCCACTAACCAACCTGTCATTTCTTCTACAGCTTAAATTGCTTAAAGCCAGATTCTCATTCATCAGCACCTTCATTTCAATTCAATCTATTGCACTTTGGCAATGGCGTGAAACTTAGGGTCCACATCTTCAGATCGCTTAAGTGGAGTCTGGTGCCAAGGGGAGCAAGCCTCCTGAGGAGCGAGGTCTGAGGCCTTCCTCAAAGTGGAATTCTCTCAGGAACCAGATTGAAGGATAATTTCTACTGACAGTCTCTTAGCCCATTGCTTAAGTTCACCCAATTTTATCAGTTCCTTTTTCCCCCTAACACTCTGAAATACAAACAAAACCCAAAAACCATATTATCCATTTCCCTGCTCTAACAGCCCTGCAGTGAACAGCCTGGTTATTAAATGTTTGTGCACCTGCTTTCTTATGGCCTTAGGGTAAACATCCGAGGTGAATTTCAACTCCAAGGATTGATACATTTTTATGGCTTTCGAAATAAAATTGCTCCCTCAAAGAAAGAGCGAATTTTGTTCCCACTGGTCTTGAGTGGAAGTATTTATTTCCCTATAATCGTCTCTTTGTTGGATACTGCAATAAAACAAAATTGCTAATATGATAGATGAATAAATAACTTACCTCCTTCTATGTGTTCCTTTATTGCCATTGGGGCTATGGATAGTTTGATGACTGTATATTGCACACTTTTTATGTGAATTAGTTGTTCATATAGTTTCTAAGTATTCTTCATACAGCAATTAACATCCCACTTGTTTCTAGTTTGCAAAGAATAAGCTTTTTAAAAATTTTAAGTGTGTGTGTGTGTGCGCGCGCGCACATGCGTGCATGTGCATG
The DNA here is from genome assembly GCF_014885135.2 of Alexandromys fortis. Lineage (NCBI taxonomy): Eukaryota > Metazoa > Chordata > Mammalia > Rodentia > Cricetidae > Alexandromys > Alexandromys fortis. The sequence continues at coordinate 11,722,978 of NW_026067906.1, read as the reverse complement.
CTTGTGTCTGTGTTTGTTTCTGTGATGTAAAGGAATGTGCACTTGAATCCAGAAGCCCTTGGAGTCAAGAAAGGGGCATCATAAAGGCGGTTTGGAGCCGCCTAATGTATGTGCTGGCAGCTAAACTCAGGTCCTCTGCAAAAGAAGGAGCTCACGTTCTTAACCTCTGAGCCATCTCTCCAAGCCCAGAATGAGCTTTTATAACTTCCACACTCTGCCTGATCATTTCTGTCTTATTTGCCCTGTAAATCACACACAGCTTTCCCTGTTGGCTGCATTTACAGCTATTCCCATTTCTAAAAGACGACACCATGTTGAAAGATGACCCTTTCGGCATGGCAGTCACTGGGTTTTAGCCACAAATACACCTCACCTTCTCACACACACTCAATGCTGGGGAATCAAGCCTACAGTCTCACATAGTCCAAACCCTCTTTGTTATGCTTTAGACTGTGCTCAAAACAATACACGTCATATTGTGATCCAATATGCTTGTATGGAGATGTGTGTGTGAAATAAACATTAATATGTCTATAATAGAAGTATTTATTGTATACTTTTTTATTACTATCCTTAATATCTGCCTTTTATGTAGATATTTTTCCTTCTTAGGGTAGTTGATGACAATTAAATTGAGTTCATAAATCTTTGATAAGACCCAACCACAGTTGAAGAAACACCATAATAATTTAATTGAAAATGCTATGGATCCAAAAGAGACACGCACCCTTCCCCAGTAGTCTCTGGGCTATGGCTAATCAAGACTAACGGTGTGGGGCTGGAGAGATGGCTCAGTGGTTGAGAGCACTGGCTGTTCTTCTCGAGGACCCAGATTCAATTCCCAGCACCCATATTGCAGCTCCCAACTGTCTGCAACTCCGGTTCCGGGGACCTGGCACCCTTACACTGACACACATACAAGCAAAACACAAATGCACATAGAAGTAAATTTTAAAATCTTACAAAAAAATAAGACTAGGTGGTGCTATGATCATAGCATTTTTTTAGTGTGACAGGGTTTCTCTGTGTAGCTCTTGCTGTCCTGGAACTCACACTGTAGACCAGGCTGGCCTTGAACTCACAGAGGTTTGCTTGCCTCTGCCTCCTAAATGCTGGGATTAAAGGCATGGGCCACCACCACCAGGCTACATGCCTGTTATCGTTTTATGCTCATGACTTTTCTATATGGTAGAAACATCTTGGTATTCTCATTTGACAGCTATGAAAAGTGAGTCAGGGCATTAAGAGGTCTCCACATCGTGGCTGTGCAGATTGCTTTGTTAGTAAAACCACTGGTCATGCAAGCGCAAGGTTGCAAGTTCGAGCTTCAGAGCCTACAGAGTGGCATCTGCTGACGTTCTCGTACTGGGAAGGCCAAGCAAGCAGATTTCTTAGACTGGTGGGCCAATCAGTCTAGCCTAGTAGTGAAAGACCCCATCAAAAGAAAAACAAAAAGATGAGAGAAGCCGGCGGAACAACACACAAGGCTGAACCCTGATATTCCGAATACACGTGTGCACATACACATGCATACAGCAGCACACACATGAACATGCATGCACACACCAGCGCACACACAGCAATAAGTAAAATAAAATGGAAAACAACAGGGCAGCAGCAAATGCTACTCCAGACGAGGCTCGTGGCCTCTCTTTGAGCTGAGGCACACTGGCCTGCTGCCTGCCGTGGGCTTCAAAGAGTCCAGGCTCTTCAAGCAGAATCTCACAGAACTCGGGTCTCCCTAGTCACTGGCTTCAAACCTCTCTTTCTTTTCTTTGATGCTTTACTATCTCTGGTGAAGTCGGACACTCAGCTTGCTCTCGGAGAAGTGGTTGGTGGCTGGCTTTTCATCAGAGTGGCAGGAAGTCGTCTCATGCAACTCTTGAAAAGAACTCATGCCCCCAGGACCTCGCTCAGCAGCATCATAACCAGGAAGTTCTCTTTGAGATCTAATCTGCATCCATTCAGCTGCAACTTATAAATAAACTTTAACTTCCCACCCCATAACTGGAGCGCTGAACGCCCAAGGACAACATAAAACAGTAACTGGGTGCCTACCAAACACAACCGGGAGGAGAACTGGCTAATTTGCATGTGAACCATCTTAATCCTCAGATAACAGGTGTCACGCATTAGATGGCCCCTCTACTTTTTTTTTAAACAAATTAGTTCCATAATTGAACTCCTGCTAACAGTAGCTGTAAATACTCAATAACTCTTATTCGGAGAAGAAAACCTCCGTGTCTCGACTTCCTTTGTTTTGGGAGAGATGTGTAACCCTTTATCTAAAGACAGGAGGCCCTGAACTCCTGCTGAGGCAAATTAGAAACAATACAGGCGGAATTGGATGGGGTGTTCAAAGTCTCTGTACCAGAAAAAAGGTGTCCCCCAAGTCCCAGGTGTCAGCTGGAGGTGGGAGGGTCGGGTTGCAGGGTTGTATATTAACTCCCTGGCCTCCCCTGGATAGCCAGGTGACAGCTGCACTGTGGTTTCTTTGAAGTGTGACACTCTGGGGCGGCACTTCAGAGAGCACAGGCCCCTAGGGCCGGTGTGTTTGCTGGACACACCTGGTACCTGCCAACCACACAGCAGCAGATGGGGGGCTGGAAACGCCCATGCCGGTGGTTCTCACCCTTCCTTATGCTGTGGCCCTTATGATACAGCTCCTCATGTTGTGGTGACCCCTCAACCAAAACATTATTTCATTGCTACTTTATAACTGTAATTTTGCTACTGTTATGAATCATAATGTAAATATCTTCGGAGACAGAGGTTTGTCAAAAGGGTCATGACCCATAAGCTGAGAACCACTGGCCTATAAACTGACGAAGGATGATTAGCTGACGTCGTGCACTTAGAGAAGAATTAAGTGTGTCAAAATACGTTCTTTTTGTGTTGAAATAAGGAGTGGCGGGGCTGCGTCCCCAACACCCCAGCCGCTTGGCTAGCTTATGCCCGAAATAACAACACACAAACTGTATTCATTTTAAAACCGCTTGGCCCGGCTAGTTCCAGATTCTTATTGGCTAGCTCTTACATATTGTTCTAACCCATTTCTAATAATGTGTGTAAGCACCCCAAGGTGCGCTTACCAGGAAGATTCTAGCCGGGTTGGAGGAGCTTCATTGCGTGCATCTGCCCAGGAGAGCTGAGCATGGCATCTCTGCTCCAGAGAGCAGAGTCTGACCTCACTTCCTCTTCCGCCCAGCATCCTATTCTGTTTATTCCACCCACCTATGTTCTAAGCTATGAGGCCAAGCAGTTGATTTATTATAATTAACCAATTACCTTCCTCCATCATTTTTGAAGGAAAAAAAAAAGCTCCTCTACTATGGCTCTTCAGCACAGGTGCATTGTGGGTGGCACTTTGACCAGCAAGTGCCCTGTGTGGAAAATCAAATCTCATTCACATGAGCAAGAGGTGGGAGCCAGCTGTTAACATGGACTTGGTTAAAAGTAACATGTGAAGCCTTTAATCCCAGCACTTGGGAGGCAGAGTCGGGCGGATCTCTGAGTTCGAGTCCAGCCTGGTCTACAAGAGCTAGTTCCAAGGCAAGTTCCAAAGTCACAGAGAAACCCTGTCTCTAAAAACCAACAAACAAACAAACAAAAAAGTAACGTGCGAGTGGAAGCCAGGGATGTATGTTCCATGGTAAATGGAAATGTGAATCACCATAAAAATGGATATTAACCAACCAAAGGGACCCACAGAGGTCAGACACAGGCCGCAAGGAATCCCAGCTTCCATTCAAGCTACCTAGACAGCACTCTGGCCGCACCTGCACCAATGGTATCGCCAGTCCGTACTATATCTTGTGTGGGTGTCAGGAAGTAAATAAGACAACACGGTCCTCAAGGATTTGTGGGGTGATCGAGACACCCAGTTGTGGCCCTCTTTACCCAGCATTTGCCTCTGCCCAAAAATAAATAAATAATAATTTAAAAACTCGTTTGGTTTGAGTCAGAGTCTGCTAACCGTGAGACCTTGAGCAAACAGATGCCGTGTTTCCGCCTCAGTTCCACGCTCAGAAGGGAGCTATGTGGGCTAAGTCGGCGAACGTACGTACAGTGACTGGGCTGGACAATAGTCCAGCACTTAGCAACAGCTCAACAAATATTAGCTAATACTGGGACTGCCTATTGCAAGGAAGAATGCAACCGGGGAAGAGACTGTCTGCAAAAACCACAGTCCCACCCTGTCCCATGGACCACATTGACTGTCGATGAACTGGATCTGCTCTCTTAACTCATCTGCTTCTAGAGGAAGAAAGGTCCTGAGCCAGATGTTTGCTGTTCCGGGTGGGGTGAGGGGATGCGGGGGTGGGCAGTGCTCCTGCAGTGTGGAACCAGAATCTCTGCTGTGTTTTTGGAGGGAAAGATGGTTAGGCAAACCTCACCCGGCTGAAACTCAGCAGTGAGAGGGAAAGTCTTCAACTTACGGCTTCCTCCCAACAGCCTGCACGCCATCGGGGTTGTTCAGCGCCTAGCTTCTTGCAAGGACTAAGTGAGATGCTGAATATGACCCTGAGTGTAGTAACCGGCGCTCAGAGAAGGCGCCAACATGGCGGCTCTTACTGTGTTTAGAAGAACTGCTGTCTGGAATAGCACAGGACTATTTTTTATGGGCATATCTGTTCCTGTCACTGAGCTAGCCCTTCTACACTACACAAGATAACAGTAGTGCACAGCCTTGAACGTCCATGAATTTCATAGTATTAGAAAGTGCACAGAGAATGGCCTGGGTTTTGATGTTGACTTTACAATTTACTATGTTATTTAACCTCTGTAAATCTTAGTGTTCTCCTCTCTAGGAGGAAGGAAGAGATTGGGAAAAAATAACATATATTGTGTTTATTTTTGTAAATATTTACATTTACTTTTTAAAATTATGTATATGTGTGCATGTTTTGATAGTGGTATAGTATTTGTGTTTTAATAAATAAAGCTTGCCCGAAGATCAGAATGCAAAGCTAGCCACACTACTCAACCCTACAGATCAGGCAGCTGTGGCACACTAACCTTTAATCCCAGCAGCCACACCAGTTAGCCATAGCAGCCCAGTGGTAATAGTACACACCTTCAATACTAGAGAAGTATATAAGTCGGGAGGAGACAAAAGCTCAGGGTCTTGGCCTGCAGTCTGAGGTTTGGTGGAGATCATTGCGGTCTGCAGTCACGCTGAGGATAGGCTCTCCCCTTCTGAGCCTTGGTAGAGCTAAGAGCTCTGTAGTGGCTTGGCTGCTTTGCTTTTCTGATCTTCAGCTTGAACCCCAATATCTGTCTCTGGGTTTTTATTATTCATGCTACATATCTTTATGTGTTTATGAAAGCAGATGTCTATGGAAACCAGACGTGTCTGTGATCACCTGAATGGAACCACACAGTTGTGAGCTGCCATGTGGTACTGAGAATTGAACCCAGGTCCTCTGGAAGAACAGCCAGTGCTCTTAACTGCAGAGCCATCTCCTCAGCTCTGAGCAACCATTATTTTTAACTGCTGAGCCATCTCTCCAATTATGGTACCTAGTTCAATACCTGATTTGCCATTATCAATGAGACGTTTGTGGTACCAACTTTACCTATTGGTTCTCTTTTCGTATATCTTTCAGGGTCCCCTAAAAACGATAGACATTGGCGTTTTTCTCAGAAAGAGTAATCCCGCATAGGAAACAGCGTATGTGGTGGTTTGAATAAGAGTGGACCCCATAGGTTCAAACTCTTGAATGCTTAGGGAATGGCGCTATTTGAACAGATTAGTAGGTGCAGCCTTGTTGGAGAAATTGTGTCCCTGGGGCTGGGTTTTGAGGTTTCAGAAGCACAGTCCACACTCAGAGAAGGCCTCTCTCTTCCTGCTCCCCGAAGACCCAGATCCAGAACATACAGCTGCCTCTCCAGCACCATGTCTGTCTGTGTCCCATCATGCTTCCTGCCGTAACAATAGTGGACTGAACCTCTGAAACGGTAAGTCAGCCCCAGTTAAACGCTTTTCTTTATGTGAGTAGCCGTGGCCATGGTGTCTCTTCCCAGCAACAGAGCACCGGCTAAGACACCATACTTTGTCAGTGTATCAGCCATGTTGCCCACAGGTAACGCCACAGACCTGGCAGGCCCCAGAAGGCAGGGAGAAAGCGGGAATTAACTTGAACCACCATCTTCCCTGTCTTAGTCAGTGTTCTGTTGCTGTGAAGAGACATCATGACCAAGACACCTCTTAAGAAGGGAAGCATTTAATTGGGGCTTGCTTACAGTTGCAGAGGTTTAGTCCATGGTGCACATAGGCAGACATGGAAGCTTTGAAGGTGTGAAAGTACTCATTCATTCATTCATTCAACAGATTCATTCATTCATTCATCATTATCAAGTCTCTATGCCAGAAATAGCTGGGTCTCGGTTATCAGCTAACAAGCTGGAAGTGGGTCCTGTTTCCATTCACCTGCACGCACATCCTGTTTCATAATTACTACTCCCAAATGAGAGACCATATAGTTGTCTGGCGTGGTACACCAACCTGACTCACCTGGACACCGTGGCTTGATGGCCCTTGGCCATCCTTTTGTGCAAACAAAAAGGAAACCTTGTACATCTCCACCCGAAACCCAAACCAAACTGAAGAAGTGTCTAACTGGGGAGTTAACTTCATTCTGGTGAGTTCCAGGCCATTCTGGTCTGCAGAGTGAGCTTCAGCACAGCCAGTCAAATAAATAAATAAAAATAATAGACCTCTCCAGTCAAGTTCTGCTCAGTTTGGATCTGGCACTAACGGAGAAATCCGCGAGAGGCTACACCCTCTCCGGAGGGACAGTGCTTTAGATGCCCGAGGCAGTGTGGTCTAACGGATGCCCACGCCCCCCATTCACCACCTTGTCTGGCTAGCTTTGACTCTTCTCCACTCTTGCTTCTGTATCTCTCTCTCACACCAGACCAGACCAGATGGACAGGTTCATACTTAGTATTTTAGGATGACTTTAGAAATCCCGAGAGAACTCCACTATCTCTTTCCACGGCACATCCTCAGGGCACAGGGGAGAGGGCACAGAGGTACTCCTGGCATAGGAGCCTGTCTTGTCCCCAACCATCACTCTCAGCTCCTCCCACGCCCTGTGTGCTCCCCCAGATGCTCCGAGCCTAACTTTTGCCCTGGTAAGAAGGCTTTCCATGCAGACCTTCTCACAGTGGAAGACATGAAGAGTGAGATCTTTGACTGGTGACCCTTGGAGGTGGGAGCAGGGGGAGGACTCGACGTGGCAGGCAAAACTGAAGGAGGATGTGGGGGAAGGTGCTGGAAGCAGCAGGGAAAGGCGTTGTTCACATCTGTTAAGAAGACGAAATTCAGACACGATATGGTTTTCAAGAGGCTTAAATAAATACTGTAGCAGAGGACAATGTAAACGGAAACCAAAAATACTGCTTTTTTTTTTTTTTTACCTTGCTTTTCACTAGCAATATATCCCCATAAATAAAACTCAGATACTTTTTTTTGGGGGGGGGGTGCGATTTCCATACTATAAGCTTCCTTATATAATCTAGCTCTCAGATTTACTGTAACATGCTGCTCTGCCTATTATTTTGAGGCGACAACTGAGTCTCAGAAGAGATGCCCCCCCCCACGGGGATGTTCTGAAATCAATGCAGCCTGACTTCCACAGATGGGACAGGTTTCACTTACGAGCCATTAAAGTGTGGCATGCTCTCAGCTCATAAATCTCCAAAACAGATTCCTGCCCCCCCCCCAAGTGTAATGTTTTCATTGGCTCAGTCGCTTCCCCTCTCCCTGGACATTTCTTAGTTTGTGTTTAAATATGAGGCACAGCTGGCCCCGCCGGCAGGGGGTTTCTGGTTTGGCTTTGCAAGAAAACACGGAACAAAGATCCTCAAAGATTTATAGCAGGCGGTCTATTTTCACCTCACGGTGAAGTCGTGCGGTGTGCAGCGACGAGAATGGAATGACAAACGGTAGTGAAGTAACCAGCGTGGCGAACAGAAAATTAGAGGTTTGGATGGCTGGCAGTTTCAAAACAACTACAGGGGTTTAGAGATGGACGCACATGGCACATGGCTATATCTGCGTGAACTCTCCTGTCGCTTTTAAAGGGAGCATCGGTGGGAAGAACAGAAACCCAGGGAAGATTCTGGAAACTTATATTGCTAAGAATATGTGTGGAAAGGTTTTTTGAAATGAGAGATGGCCGTTTTTAACAAAAAGATTCTTTTTTGATGGAGGTGGGTCTTGTAATAATAAAGTAACTGCCTCGGCCCTCATAGGACAGAAAATTAGGTAGGCGGAGTAGACAGAAGAGAATGCTGGGAAAAAGAAGCTGAGTCGAGGAGTCGCCATGATGCTCCCACTCCAGACAGACGCAGGTTAAGATCCTCTCTGGTAAGCCAGCTCATGGGCTACACAGAATATTAGAAATGGGTTAGAACAATATGTAAGAGCTAGCCAATAAGAAACTGGACCTAGCTGGGCCAGGCAGTGTTTGAAAGAATACAGTTTCCGTGTAATTATTTCTGGGCATAAGCTAGCCATGCGGGCGGCCGGGTGCCGGGGACGCAGCCCCGCCGCTCCTATTTCAACACTTTTTAGCATGCATACCCCATGTTCTGTCTTGTTCACATGAGCGGTTTTGGACCTGTATCGGTGGCCTAAGAGCCAATCAAGCCGAATTTCTATCAAGCACTAACGGAGGGAAGAGTTATAAGGAACTGGTATAGATTTGAGTAAAGATGAGAATGATGGGGAACTGGCGAGAATAGTTCCGCTGGTAGAATGTGTTTGGTAAGCATCAAGGGCCGAGGTCAAGCCTCAGTATGGCATAAACCAGATGTGTTGACACACACCAGCAATCACACGGCTCAGGAGGAGGAAGCAGGAGGATCAGAGGAGGGTCAAGATTAGAGTCAGCTTCACAGTGAGGTGGAGGTCTGTCTGGGCTACCTGGGACCCTGTCTTAAAAAATGATGATAGCTAAGAGTTTCCAATTTTGCTGTTCCAAGCTCGTCAGCTCAATCCTAACAGTGGCTTCACATGGGTTTAAAGATAGTATAATCACCCTTGGAGAGGTAAGAAACCTGGAGAGTCAGGACTGCTCAGGGTCACATGACCAGCAATGACCAGGTAAAGATGAAGAAGACGAGGAAAGTCTTCTGGCTTATGACTGAGTGTCACTATGGATGGCATTGACCCTCCTGAGGATGTACTCTGTAGCCACATTGCGGGAAGCAAGACCTGAGCCCACTTTATGCTTGATGAGGTAATCCAGGCAATCTCAGATGATCCTCTTTAAAAAAAAAAAAAAATTGGTTGTGTAGCAGTTGCCTCAGAGATTGAAACATTCCATCCCATCCTGCAGGGAAACTCCTTAAAACAAGAAGCTTCAGGAAGTCCCTGAAACTGACCAGATTCACTAAGCACCTCCCCCACCCCATAGTAAACAATAAAAGCTGCTGAGAGTCACTCTCAGACAAGCGAGGTTGCAAAGAAGATTCTCAGACAAGCTCTTTGGAAGATGTAAAGAGCCACTGAGTTGCCAATAAGGGATTCAGACCAGGTAAGCCCCTGGAAAGGATACTCTCCAACTTATTGAGCTGCCTGCAGGTCGTTCAGTGTGCTCCAGGTCCCCAGATTTTTGTCACCCTTGCCGGAATATGATTTGGTGATGCAGGTGTCTTTGAGTCATTTCTGCTTCTGTAAGTAAACCCCCCGCTCCTCTCTCCCTCTCCTCCTCTTTCCCCTCTCCCCCCTCTCTCCTTATCTTTGCCTGCTGAAAGAGCCCACCTATCTTTGGAACTACTATTTCCTTCTCTGGGTGACCGCAGTGTTCCCTCTTGTGGTCTCCACCGCCAGAGGCCTTTCCATTCTTTGCATGGGAACTTCCTGAGATTCCACCCATAGTGCAGGGTGATGCACACACTGGGCAGTGGGGGGAGGGGGGCTGAGATGCTAATGCTATTAACAGATCGGAGCACCAGTGTTCTTGGCCATGCACTGATTTTGAGTAAAGCAAAGCTTTCTGTCACTTGGTGGTGTGGTAGGTTGAGGACCCCTTTCACCTGGCTACGTTGTGAGCTTTCTGTGTGCCTGTCCTCTTCTGCATTGCTCTCTGTATTTGGTCTCACACCCTATGTTACAGCGTTCCCAAAGGAAGAATGCTAAAGCAGGGAAGGAAAGTGGTAGCAGGGGACAAGCCCTTCCTCTAGAAAGCCCTAGACATATGATGAGTCCCTGCCTTTGGATATCCTACACCCCACGGTGTATGCTGTGACACTCATCTCTCCAGGTCCCCGTCTCAGCCCCACCAATTTCAGGCAGAACTCTGGGATCTCAACCCTAGTGATGGCAGCACTCTCCCGGGTACAATTCTTCACCTCCGTTCATGCTAGGGTGCCCATGTGCTTTCTGGGGCTCTCCTTAATCTGACACATGAAGAGAAATTTGGAAAAGGTAGTACTCTGGAGTCGTGCACACCCTCAGCCTCCACTCCTTGCTCCTGACTGCCTGCATTCTATTATTCAGAGCAGAAAGCCCTGTTCTCCCCTTTCAGCCCACAGCTCCACCCATGGGAGAGAAGAGATCCATCAGTCACCAAGGAGGACCTTGTTTAACCCACTCCAAATCAAAGTGCCTGTCACACCTGGGTAAATTCTGTTATCTAGCATGCTGGGAGAGTAATAGATTGCTGTTTCCACAGCAATCTTCCTTCCATTTTCATTTGTCCGGGCTCCAACTCCGAGCCACACACAAGATCTCCACTCGGACTACACCGGGAGTCTCCTGGAGTCAGAGATCCGTGCCATCGTCATCTTCCTATCTAGGCCTCAGTGTGGTGCCTGGCACAGAAGTCACTGAGGAGGAAGAGGGCTTGGGCATAGAGCCCTGTTGACAGCCTGCCTAGCCACACCTTTGGCAAGCAATCCCCCCAAATGTGGGTATTTCCAGCCTGCTGCAGACTTGGTGCCAGGCCCTGAAGCTATCTGAGAGCTGGACCCTGCCGAGCGAGAAAGAAGACACTAAGTAGGCCTTGCCTTTTTGCCGCAATTGGATAATAAAAATGTGGTTTCACTCTTTATTTAGCCCCGAGTGTGCTTAGTAGTAGGTTCTTGGGACCTCTTTTTCTCTTACGGTAGGTAGCCATTCCTGCAGGTCTGCTTTCGGGATTTTCTGTAGCAGCAACGGGGTTGGCACTTCCTTTCCCCTTGCATACAGGGTATTGGTCGGGATGACTCTGCTGCCTCTTTAAAACATATAGAGAAGTTAGGGATTTGGAAAACACAGAAGCAAGACTTCAGTGTGGGGCTCAGTTTAATTTAGTCCCTAAGCCTACACATCTGGATATTTTGAAAGAACAAAATACTGAAGTACAATTATTTATTTTCACTATTTTGACCTCAAAGATACTGTTGGATAATAAGCCTGAGCACATTGCTTATTGCCGATTCCCAGCATGCACTGCAGCATTGCCGGGAGAACTGTGAAAGAAATACAGGTGTTGGATTCGAAGATTGGATGCGGCATACTGAAGGACCATCGTTCACTGACACAGGTTGAGAAGACAAGCTAGGCAGGGATTCCAGTTTGGAGGAAAAAGATCGATGGTAATGAGGTAGCAACATTAAGACCAATCACCTCTCCATCTGGAGCTTTGCTTCCTCTGAGATGGATACTGGGGTCTGCTTCCATCTGTAAGGAAGAGGCAGTGCTATCTTGGATCGAAGGAAATAGCTCAGAGCTCACGCTGAGTCAAGACGCAAAGCCGCACGCAGTGTTACCCCAGTGATTTGGAGATGAAACTAACAGCCTAAAGAAGCTAATTCAAGAGTTTGCTTCCACTGTCAATATAGCTGTGAGAACAAGGGAGATGATGGTGTGTATTCTAAGGTTGGGCTTCACCACACGGTAAAATCCACAGTATTTTCTTACTGTCACGTTTTTTATAAAACATGTATCATTCTATTATTAACATTCCTACTGATGACCACCACAGACAACTTTTTTTCATGGCACTCACAATTATATAATTGTGTTTTCAAAGTTCATTAAAAAAAGAAAAATGGCTGGGTGATGGTGGCACACACCTTTAATCCCAGCACTCAGGAGGCAGAGGCAGGCAGATCTCTGTGAGTTTGAGGTCAACCTGGTCTACAAGAGCTAGTTTCAGGACAGGCTCCAAAGCTACAGAGAAACCCTTTTTCGATTCTCCCCCCCCCCAAAAAAAAAGAAAAGAAAGACCTAAGGGCTAATAAAATGGCTCAGCAGGTAAAGATGCTTGCCACCAAGCCTGGTGACCTGAGTTCAGTCCCTGGAACCCATATGGGAGGAAAGAGCTGACTCCCCAAAGCTGTTCTCTAACCTCCACATGTGGACCATGGCATGCATGCGTGTATATTATACACACACACATGAGACAGAGACACACAGAGAGAAATAATAAATAAAACAATTTAAAAAAATAAAAGTCTCCATAAATAAAACAAATTCCACTATTGATTTGCATTGTTGAATATTGCCAGGGTCTAAGATAATGTCTGCCAATGTGACCTTTAAGAAATATTTGTTAAAGAGTGACCACTGAAATTATTTTCTTAGTAAGGAGGTTGGGGGAGTATATCATGGAAAGATAACAGTAATACATCAATTCCTCACTTCAGAGACCTGTGCAGGCCAGCCTGGAGTGAGGAGGAGACAGAAAATCACTCTCATCTCTGTGGGCTCAGAGCCCCTGCGGTTAGCTGGCAGGATTGCTACAGGACACTCGCTCCAGCTTCCTCCTTTGAAAACGTCCTTTAGCGCTGAGCAGCCAATCTCACTTGGTGAATGAAAACTGCTGGCCCAGGATGCTGGCCCTTGTGACAGGCTGAGTGTCATCCAGGTTCCACATTTAGTGTGACGCAGATGTCACTCTCTGAAACTTAAGAACACAGACTGGGACGATTCGTAATAGCCTCTGAAAATATGTTCTTCGTGCTCCATAAATACCACCTCCAGACACGCTCCAAAACTAAATCCCCGCCTCATTTGTTTTCTGAACACCTGCTCCTCCACCGAGCAGCTGCTGCACAAAAGCCTTTCCCCTGCCGTCGTCTCTGGGGAAACACTGGCCACAGCGGCCGCATGGTGGGGTGGGGTGGGGTGTGGGGAGACACGGACACGGACCCCGCCTTACAGGCAAGACCGATGCAGCGGGCAGTCTAACACTGAGTCACGCACTACGGTAAAGTCTGAAGTGGACAGGTGTTTGACCAACTTGAGCTCCACAGAGAACGACATTACAGCACCGACGGGTGTTGCCGCAGTGATCTCACTTTAAACTGCTGTCCTTGTTTTCTGGTTAGATTTTCTTACATTCTGCTCAAAATGCAAGACTACAGAAGGACCATGGGCCGTGGGAGCAGGGTCTGAGGCAGCCAGACCTGTGAGAAAACACAGAAACTGGCCTGTGGTCAAACGCTAGAGCTTCAAAGGCTGGTCTGCCCCTCCACCACACCCCTGTAGGCGAGGAGAGAAAGGAAATGACCATACCCTGAGGCCCTTTATCCTGAGGCTCCAAAGTCAAAGCCAGAGTTTGGAGAACAAAATCGCGGGGTCCTAGGACCCATTTCTACCCACAAACCCAAGAACATATTTTCTGTCAAACAGAAATAAGAATTCCTAAAAAAAAGAAGAAAAAAATAAAGTGGTCAGGAAGGAACTCCAGAGTCCTCAGACAGATGACCACAGAGGGGGTTTAAGAAGAATTTAGCTCCCTGAGGTGGTGGTGGCACATATCTTTAATCCCAGCACTGGAAGGCAGAGGCCAGCCTGGTCTACAGAGCAAGTTCCAGGACAGCCAGGGCTACACAGAGAAACCCTGTCTTGAAAAGGAGGGGGGGGAGAGAAGGGGGAGGGGAGGAAGATGGTGCCAGTACGACTTCAATGGCAAAGATGACAGCGAAGAGCAACCAAGTTGGTTTTGAACTCTCCTTTGCCTTCCGGGTGTCTGCTTTGGTCAGCCTTTGATAGCTTCTGAAGCTCCCTGAGCGGCAGTGGCTCACTTACACAGTAGAGACGGCAAGCCGTGATCGCATAGCGTTGTTGGCATCTGTAAAGTACTGTAAACTGAGCCGGGCGGTGGTGGCCCACGTCTTTAATCCCAGCACTCAGGAGACAGAGGCAAGTGAATCTCTGTGAGTTCGAGGCCAGCCTGGCCTACAGAGAGAGTTCCAGGACAGGCTCCAAAGCTAAGCGAAACCCTGTCTTGAAAAACCACACACACACACACACACACACACACACACACACACACACTGTGAGCTGTCTTCCCCCTAACAAAGGAAGCCACAGAAGCAAAAGTGACTAAGGATCAGGTTCTGTGTCCCGTCCCACTAGTCCAGCAGAGAATCTGCCAGACCTAAAAGCCCCTTCAGCAAGCTCCTGTGAAGAAGAAATACGCAGAAATAGCAACTGGGAAGTTGCAGGGAGCCAGATCTAGTAAATGGGCCCTTTTCATGATGGAGTTCTGCAGGTTTTAGAAACAGCTGGGCTATTTCCTACTGACATTAAAGAGAAGAGCTAGAATAAGGGGTGTCTGCGCCTTCCTACCAAGAGTTATTTACCTCCCTGTGTAGCCTGGAAACGGCAGAGCACGCGACAGAGACAGTACAAGTGTCAGGCTTGGACCATTGCAAGGTTCATGCCCTTCCCACCTCCTCGCTGTCGGCATTCTAAGCATACATCCTAGCAGGAGTGCTATTAGTTTAGGCTGGAGACGTGGGTTAGCAGTCCTGGGCAGTTCTGAGATGAGGAAAGAGCTCCACATACACACAGTGCTAGCCCCATGTGGCTCGCAGAAGTTAAGAGGTGATATTGCTATGAAAATAATAACCACCTGGAACCCAGAAATGATAACAAAGGCAAGGAAGCGAGAGCCACAGAAGCCAGGATAGGGATACCTCCAGGGCTGGCCGGGATGTGGTCTGGACAGCAAACAAGGGAGGGGCTTCTGGGCTGGCCCAGTTTCATTTCTTGATGGAGGGTGTTCGCTTAGTAATTACTTCTTGTGTGTGCATTTGTGCTTTCTGTCTGTATATTAGATTTCATAATTCTCAAAGACAAAAACAAAACGGCTTCCTTCGTTGAGAAAATAACATCTTGATACAGATCTTAGTGATAGGTATCCAGATGTCGCTGTCCTTAGCTGATGTCTGCTCCCTCGCACCCCCATGCACTGGTATTCTGGAAGGTGGATTTTTGAGGAGCCATGACTATACTGCTCTTAAAATAGTCTAGTCCAAACAATATATTAGAGAATATTTTACTTCATTTTGTGTGTCTGTGTGTATCTATGTACATATCTATGTGTTTCCATGTTCACGTGTGTACCTTTGTGTGTCAAAGCCAAAGTCATCCTCAGGCATCATTCCTCGGGTGCCAACTACCTTGTTGTTATTATTTTCTAAGATTTATTTTTAATTATGGGAGAGTTGTATCTCAGCATAGGTGTATTTGTATGTGAGGCAGGTACCCGGGGAGACCAAAATAGCCAATTAGATGCCCTGGAACTGACGTTACAGGCAACTGTGAACCCCGCCCCCAACCAAGTCGGTGCTGAGAACCAAACTTAAGTCCTCTGCAAGAACAGTGCATGGTCTTAAGCCCAGAGCCTCCTCTCCAGCCCCCTCACTGGCCTGCAGCTTACAGAAGAGACTAGGCTGGCTGGCCAGCGAGCTGTAGGGATCACCCTTTCTGTCTCTTGGCACTGAGATTACAAGCATGAGCCAGCCAGCACACCTGGCTTTCAGGAAGTGGGGTTTGAGGATTTTTCTGTGTTGCCGTCTGTCCTGGAACTTGCTCTGTACACCAGGCTGGCCTTGAACTCAGAGAGAGGTTCTCCTGCCTCTGCCTCCTGAATGCTGGGTTTAAAGGTGTGTGTCACCATTGCCCAGCCATATCTGGCTTTTAAATGTAGGTTCTGGGGATTAAAATCAGGTCCTCCTGCTTGGGTGACGTGCATTTGAACTACTTACTCCTCTAGCCCTGGGAAGCATTTTAATACGGGCGCATACCTGGGGTATATTTTACATGTTTGACAATTCTGGGAGTCAGAATTCAAGGAGGCAACACAAGATGTTAAGAAAGTTCTCCAAGCAGGCAGGCTGCCTTCACAAATCAAAGAAAGGGGGCCCAGATGGGCTTCTGCAACCACAGGAGGAAAATACTAAATGAAAAGGCGCTCTTAAGAACTCTGTTGTTTAAACTGAGGGTACAGGAGAGCCTTAGGGCTTGGGTAATGGAGCCCCCATCCCCCATATTTGGGCATCTGAGTGACTCATCTAGAAAGCTATCCACTGCGTGCAACAGAGAGGAAATGAATCATGGAAGTTCTGACCTTTGCCCTTGTCGTTCTGCACAGGGAAACCACCCACAGACGTCTCAGCCGTGCTAGGGAAGGGGCAGTCAAACAAGGCACACTCAGAAATGATGTAAACGCATGGGCAGGGAGAGCCCGAGACTCGGGTCAGGAGAGACGAGCTCAGGGCTTGCAAATACAAACACTCATTTTATGACACAGAAAACAGAGCCCCATACAGCCTGGCACTGGCGACAGTTGTGAGTTGCCCAGTGTCCCGATGTCTTGTGCGGTAGACTGAACTTCTCACACTCCTAGCTGGGGTGGGGGTGGGGGGGCAGCACGGAGGAGAACAGTGACCTTTCGATTTCCATCTCCCATCTGGCATTTTGAGAATTTGCTTGGCTGGCTTAGCGGAAGTCCACTGAACCCACGCCAGCGTGCAAGTGGGAAGACATCTGATTCACAGGCTCAAAAGATGGAATCCCAGAGCCTTCCCTCTGAGGAGGCCAAGAGCTTCCAGGAACCAGGCAAGCGCATTAATGCCCCCTCAAGAGGAAGCCGACATGGGCATGGTGATTGAAGTCTTAGACAAAAGAGGAATGAATGCCTTCCAGACACTCATAGAAAAGCCAGATACAGTTCGTCCAAAAGCATAGGCCGAGAGGACACACAGAGTGATGACCAGAAGGATAGTTTTTAACAGCCGCTTCGCTGCTGGTGTCCTCCCCACTTGCCTGCATTTGAGTCCGTTTGTGTCTGTGTGGAGGTGAGAGCGCCCCTCTTCTCTGCTTCCCACTTCATCTTAGACGATGGCTTACCACGTGTTAAGAGTTCAGAAGCACTTCCTCCACCCGAGGTGGGTTTCTAATGTAACCCCTCTCCTCATCTGGGTCTACGAACGGCGGCAGCCCAGCTTCCCAAACTCCTCCTTATGAAAGAAGACCCCCGTCCTTCGTAAAGTAGCACGCGGACCTTTTCCTCTTCAGTTCACTAGAACTAAGGACAACTCGTTACGGGAGTGGGAGGTGGGCGCTCGTATGCCCCCACAGCTCGGTTCCCAGCCCTCTTCTGTGCTCGGAACAGGGCCACGAGAGATTAGATGATACTCCGGCTTTTTCTGGAAGAAGCCTGAGACCGGCCTTCGCCTCATTCCTCCCTTCCATCCCTGCTGCCCTCACCGAATGCTTCGCATTTCTTCTTACTCCTCCGAGAACAGTCTACTTCTTAAGTTAGGCAGAGAGGTCGTTTCCAGTTAGGCGGGCACCGTTCATTGGTCTTCACCCTCAGCATTTATCGCTGGTGTGGAAATGATTAGTCGGCTGTCAGTCACAGTACAGAATTACAGTACACTCCTCTCAGCAGCCAGCCTCACAGTGTTCCCCTTGGCAGTTTCGGGAGTTCCTTGAATCTCTCAGAGGTCTCAACACAGATTCATGAGGGGGTTTTTTTGTTTGTTTTTCAAGATGGTTTCTCTGTAGCTTTGGAGCCTGTTCTGGAACTCTTGTAGCCCAGGCTGGTCTCGAACTCACAGAGATCCGCCTGCCTCTGCCTCCCAAGTGCTGGGATTAAAGGCGTGTGCCACCACTGCCTGACTATTTTAATAAAGACATCAAACGCGGGTTAAGAGAGAGACACCAGAAGGAAAGACACATATAACTTCTCCAAGAGGGAGCTGTGCTTTGTTCTCCTAGTAATGCTCATATGTAGGATTTGGATGGGGTTTGAAGTTAGCATTTTTAAAGGGTTGCTAGGAAACCTAAGGGAGGGCGTTCAGCTGTGGTTCCTGAGGGACGGACACCTGTTGGGATGAGAAGTGATAAAAGTCTAGATCACTGGTCCTCAACCTTCCCAGTGTGCGACCCTTTCATACAGTTCCTCATGCTGTGGTGGCCCCCAACCATACAATTATTTCAATGCAATTTCATAACTGTAATTCTGCTACTGTTATGAATTGTAATGTACATATCTGATCCACAACCCCTGTGAAAGGGTCTTTTGAGCCCCCAAAGGGGTCACAGCCTGCATGTTGAGAACCACTGGTCTAGATCGTAGGAATACGGAAAGTCGGGCTTTATTTACTATAAACAAAGCAAACCGTGAGTCCCAGGAAATGTCTAGGGAAATGAGGCCTTACCCAAGGACATATATGTTCGAGCTTTAAGTCTTGTTTATTGTGGCTTTAAAATAAAATATCTGCGTACGAAGCAAATATTATTTCTATGCTCACTCCAAGGTGAGGGACTCATTTTCCTGATAAAATTAACCTGCCTTTCTATCCTGCCTCAGTCCTTGGCTCACAGTTCAGTGACTTAAATACAATGCCTGTTCGAGAAGACCAGTACCCCCTCTACCTTCTATGACCCTCTACCCCATTTCTGTAATATTTTCTAATAATGAAATAGTCTCTCTTTGCAATGGTAGCTGTTCTTAGAGGCTGGAGTACTTGCTAATAGGCACAAAACCCTGGGTTCCATCGCCAGCGCTCTATAATCTGGGCATGGTGGCACACACTTGCAGTTCACGTATTGGGGTCCAGGCAGGAGGATTAGAAATTCAAAGTCACCCTCCACTACCTGCTGAGTTCAGAACAAACTGGAGTACATGAAACCCTGGCTCAAAAAGAAAAATTTTTAGGTAACTATCATCTATTCCACACTTAACAAACACCATGTTTTCTGCTGGCTTTTTGTTTGTTTGTTCATTCGTTTGTTTCTGTTTTTTTTTTTTTTTTTTTTCTTTTTCAAGACAGGGTTTCTCTATTGTAACAATAGAGTTTCCTAGCTGTCCTGGAACTAGCTCTTATAAACCAGGCTAACCTCGAACTCACTGAGATCTGCCTGCCTCTGCCTCCGGAACGCTGTCAATGCCTGACCCTTTTTTTTTGTTGTTGTTGTTTTGATTTGTTTTGTTTTTACGAGCAACAGTCTTTCTAATCTCCTGGTCATCATATTAGATAAATACTATTTATATCCCTCCTAACTGGTGAGCAACCATGAGTTAACTTACATAACTGGCTCTAAATCAGTCCAATTAGTGGAGAAACCAGGATTCAAAGCCTGGGGTGATTCACGTTCAGGTTCCCAAGCTGAGGCACACATTGTGGGCCCCAGGGACCAGAAGCAGATGTGGTAGCAATGGTTTGTTACCACCTCAGTTTCTGTCCCCTTGTTTCTAAGGGCAGAATAATCACAGTGGAATGCATAGGGGAAAATACAAGTCTTGTTCCCACGGTGAGCGCCAAAGTTATATTGTTAAGTTTTAATTACTATTAAAGAGACCCATGAAACAAAAATGTCTCGATCTGCAAGCTCCGTACCCAAGGACAGACAGTTCCTGAGATGCTGGAGGCTGTTGTTGTTTATGGGAGGTAACAAGCCACACATTTTCACTTCCCTAAGCAAGTTTGTTTGACCCATCTGTACCAGATATGCTTGATCACACGTGGGCAGGAGCTACATGGGCAGGAAATATGTCAGGATGTATGCTTGCCCCTGATTGGAAAACATAAATTGTGAGTTTGGCCTTCTTGAGTCCCTGCGAGATGTGAGTCAGGTGCATTTCCCATGTATGGACCTGGCCAGAACCCATCTATCTGGTCAGTAAATAAAGATTACTTCAAATTTGGTTTTAAAGTGTGGTTTAAAGTTTTATTCTTGAACTGTGGGATTGACACCATGTCAACTATACATTTTTTTTTTATTTATTTTGATTAAGAAATACAAACGGAGGAAAGGCAGCAGCTGTTCTAACAGCTTCTAGCCTATTTCCTTGTTCCCCAGTATGGGAAATGTGACCTTTGAGTGCAGATTGATCTTTAAAGCTTGACCAATAAAAGCTCCATCCAAAACACCTCATCGGGCACACTCTGAAAGGGGCCAGTTGAGCGCTGGTTCTCCCGTAGAATTCATCTCTGACCTTCTGTTGTGAACAGCGGTCAAGACAGTGATGCCATCCTCCGCCAGCATTTTAATTTAAACAACAGATGAACAATGTTCGGAGCAGCCCCTAAAAGCCTTCGGATTGTGACACTTGCCATCCAGAAGTCCCAAAGCATAGGACAGTCTGTGTTTAATAAACATGTGCTCGCCATAGTGGGATGCCAGGCAGTGCAGTTGGTGTGTTTACTCAGGAATGTCATTTTATTCGCTTATGAGCAGCCAGGACTGGGTTACCACACAGTGATTAGCGTGGTGTGTCTTTACAAGGGAGTTCACCCCATCCCATTCCCCATGTAACAGAAGAAGAAAACTCCCTGAGATATCTGGGAATGAGGAGCACAGCTGGTCCGTCGCTGGCCGCTCATGCCAAGGTAAGCCGTTGTGACAGACATTAAAAAAAAAAAAAAAGGCTACGCTCTGATGCAGAATTATTACAAAACCAAGTGACTCGAACCCTCTAGGCCTTCTACGTCCCAGATTGCTGAATCAAGGGATCTCTTTCCAAATCAACACCAAAGGGAAATGACTGAGGAACATTGGATAATCTCGCGACAAACACTTGATGGCGACTCTTCCGGTATGTCAACCCACTGGAGGTCCATAGACAACGCAGAAGGGCACCACAACTTGTCCAGATGAAGTTTCGTTATCAGGAATGTATACAGTTGCCTCCTGACTGAAACTGAAAAGCCACTAGGGACGTAGAGAGTGTTGAGCAACCACCTACTCTGAGCCTCATCAATAAGAGTCAGACTAGAATGCAAAACAAATTTCACCACAGAACAAGTCCTAAGAAATAAAACGGGTGGGGCAGTAAGGAAAGGCACCCAGCAAGAGAAGGCCAAGGGGCGAACCTACAGAGGACAGGAGGAGAGAACACAGAAGCGGACAGGAAGTCAAGGAGGAAACTGGGAAAACTCGAAAGTGCCTGGAGGAGAAGCCAGGTTTAGTGGGCGGCAGAAAGGCATAGCTAACATCCTGCCTGCCGAGCTCTGAATGGAAGAACCAAGAGTCTGTTCTGATCCTGAGGAAAGGAAGGGCTCCTGGATCGGGAGGCTGTGTGGAGCAGCCTCGGATAGGACCAGCCTCTCTGGCATCGCAACGCTGAGTCAGTGGTGACGACTGTGCACAGTGCCGCAACGATACAGATTTATTTTATGTCTCCATGGGAAGACTTTATTTATGTTCTTCTGAGGTAATCGGTAGCGAACGTTACTCCCACGTGCTCTCATTTTATGAGAAGATGTAGCAAGTATGATTTAACCTTGCCAGGCCTCCCAAGAGTGGGGGAAGGGAACGAGCAGGGGTGGCACGGAGTGACTCAGACCGTGACACCTGCAGCCTGGACAGCAGCATCCCGTCTCAGCTCTTCCACACACTGACAGCGCTAGGGACCTGGCTGCCTTCAGATCCAGGAGATCAACAAGGCCAAGAGCTGCCCCTCGTTGTCTCCTGCGAGGGCCTCAGTCTCTGCGCTGGATAAAGAATTTTACTTTCTTCCTAAAAGCCTTACCTCCCATCCCTCTTCCTAACTTCCATTTTCCTTCTTTCTGACATGGAGACAGTGGTGCAATTACTGGCCTTTCTACTTAGAAAAAAAATAAAAAACCAAATTTCCCACCGATGTTTCCACTTAGCTGTTAAATATCTCTGACTTAGGTCAAACGTCAACATGTATTCTTCTGATACGCTCCCACCAAGTGAAAACACAAACGAAGAAACCCAACTCAACTTGATGTGTTCCCCATTTCATTGAGCAGCAATTCCATCCTTCTCCAAACTTGACGCTTTGCTTGTGGCACACACCCCTAACCCCTCAGAAAATGTGGCTGGTGTTCATGGAGAACACACTCAGAGACCGTCTGTCACCTGGGTCGTGGCACTAGGCCTCCTACCTGGCCTTCTTCCTTCTGCTCGTGGTGTCCTCCCAACATCAAACTCCAAGGATGCTTTAGCTCAGACTCTCCAGTAATATCAGCTAGAGAAAAGTTAAAGTTCTTTTATTTTTAATTTTTTTTTTTACTTTTTATCAAAAAGAACTTATTTTGTGTGTTTGGGTACATGCTCCAGCACACATGCAGAGGTCATAAGATAACTTGCTAGAAGCAGTTCCTTCCATCACGTGGGTTGAAGGGATCGAAATGAGGTCATCAGGCTCAGGGGGGAGGGGTGAGCATCTTTAACCGCTGAGCCACCCCACCAGCCCTCAAGTTCTTAGGACGGCCTAAAAGGTCCTCCACTCTCTCTACCACTCTGGCCCTCTCCTGCCCTGTCTCTCTTTCTTCCCTGCCTCCTTCCTCCTGCCTAACCACTGGCCTCCGTTTCAACCCCAAACTCTGCCAGGTAGATCTCATCTCTCTAGACTGAGGGAATAAGAACACAAGACACCGTAAATTTTCAGTGTAAACATGTTCTAAATACTACGTGATGCTTACATTAACAATTCTGTATTGTTTATGGGAAATCCATCTTTAACTGGGCCTCCTGTATTTTATCTGGAAAGCCCCAGCACCCCCACCCCAAACGGGCTCCTCTGACCCTTTTTACCACTAGGCCTGTTTCTGCTCTGTGGCGTATTCTTTTTACATTTACTCTCTCATCTACGTAAGTCTTCTGCTCAAACGTCATCTTCTTGGCGAAGGACTAAAATCAGATGCCCCCTGTCTCTAAACATGCTTCTCCAAACATAAATTCTACACGTATTCTGGAACTCGGCCAGCCAAGGGGTAGAAATAAACCCACAAGTGCAGGATCAGGTTTCTGCCCATTTGCTTTGTAGGTTGCTGAAAACCCAGCACCTAGATCATTATGTGATTATAGCAAACCATCAATGGATGTTTGTTGAGTGAATGAATGAGCAAGCCTCCTAGAGCTTTTGGTTAAATCTCTAATAACAGATTGTTCTGAGTCAACGATTTTAATCTGTATTCTCCAACCATTTTGCAATGACTTCACAACAGTAGCTTCAGATAAACCATCAATTTTGGTTGCTGACAATGGGAATTGTCTCATTTGATGCTAATTTTAAATAATTTAAACCCCAGACCTCATAAAAGGCATATAGTTAACATACTTTAATGCTTTTTCTTATATACAAAATACTTCCGAAAAAAAAAATACTTCCACTGCATGAATCCGTATGAAGGCCTTTGATTGCACAGAATCAGATCCGAGGGCAACAGCTAGAGTTCACAATGGAAAAATTTAGGTCCCATGATAATAATTATATTTGTCAAGACAGTAATGCTCAAGGCAGAATAATTAAGCAATGTCCATAGGATATCCACCTGGCTCCAAACATCCTCTTTATTGTGGTGAACAGCCTTTGAAATCGACTGTAGAGGGTAATACCATGACGTCATATGTGTACATATGTGTCTTTTGGGTGTACGTGGTTTTAAGAGACAAATTCCCTGCACCACATCCTGAAGGAAGCAAACCTGGTTTACTGAACCGATGGTTTACGATCATTGGCGTATATACCAAAGCATGCGGAAAGTGTACACGTCTCTTAGGTGTGTTCATGTCAAAGCACAAGGGAAGCGTTGAGAATGAGAAACTACAGACCTTCTCCAGTCATATGCGGGAAAACGTTTAGGTGCTGCGTCAATCATTCACGTGCTGTAAGCCAGAGTGTGTGAGTAGCCCTGGGGAACAGCTGGCGAGCACAGCTGTGCCTCTGACCTAAGGCAGCAGCGATCCTCCGCCTCAGCCTTGCCCTGGAATCTCTGGAGCCATGACAATCTCTGATCTGTTTGTGGCTCAGCTTCCGATACAATTCTCTGGATGGGGGTGTACCCCAGACCGCAGGATTTCCTTTAAAACTCCCCAGATGAAGCTAACAACAGCCTAGCCAGAGATTACTATTTCTTCAGTCTAAAAGCCAAACAGGAAAACTGCAGAGTGAAACAGAAAGCCCCTCCCCATTTCCAGGCTTCAGGCTGGAGCGCCTCTCCAGAATACAGTGAAGTAGATGAGGCTGAAGAAGGGGGGAAAAGCCTCTCAGATTTTTATCTAAAACCAATGTGTGCTGTTTAAGGGGAAAAACTCATCCAGCATTAATATAAACAGAGAGAGCGTCGGCTCCGCCGCCCTGGGAAACTCCCCAGTTCAATGCAGCGCTGCAGTGATTCTCAGGCACCAATGCATTCTGCTGCAGAAGTAAGTAACAATGCGAGCTTTATCCGCCCCAAACACCCCAGTAGACTTCAAAGCGGGGGGGGGGGGGGGGGCGGGGGGAATCAACATTTACGGTTTAATTACTATTTATTCTCGGTATTCAAATCAGCTTTCTTTGACTCCCCCAACCACCACACCAAATGCTTGGAGGGGGATTGAATCACTTGATTTAATTTTTCCCCAAACAATAGAAAGTTATCATTATGACAGCAACGCTGAACTAAAATAATTAAACAAATGCTGAAGAAATTATATGAAGGATAATTGCTTTGGACATTTTTCAAAACCACTTGTAAGATAAAACAGTTCGTTTTAAGGATAGTAATTTAGGGTTTAAAGGGACTAATTTCTGTTTCTTCTTTAAAGATCCAGGCTCTGTGTGTGTGTGTGTGTGTGTGTGTACGCACGCACGCACATATGTGTGCATGTGCATGCATGTGCGCCAGTACATGTGCACACACAGGCAAGCATGGACATTGCACGGCACATCTGTGAAGGTCAGAGGACAACTTTCAGGAATCATCCATCTCCTTCCACCACTGTTTCCAGGATTGAACTCAGGTTGTCAGACTTTTATGGCAAATACCTTTACCTGTGGAGACAGCCCACTGGCCGTTTTGTTTTGTTGAGATGAGATTCCGCTACGTGTCTTAAGCTGGTCAGCCTCAAACTCAAGATCCCTTTACCTCTGCCTCCTGTGTGCTGGGACCACAGGCACGTGTCGCTATGAGCACACACACCCTTTTTTGGGGGGGGGGGGCGAGCGGATACTATGCCTTCAAAATCATAGCCCATTTCTATTCCAAGTTCTCAACAGTCGTATGTCAGGTGGCATTCCCATTGTAGACAGTGCCAACAATGTCTGGGCACTCAAGCGTGCATAGTCCCAAAAGCTTCTGTACTGTTTTGGCAAAGATTTTCCAGCTATGCCACATAGAGCCTGGGCTTTGTAACAAACGACCCACACTGAGGACTTTCGACCCCTTTCACGTTTGTTTCTGTGGCTTAGCTGGGAAAGGAAGCTCTAGCGCAGCCCTTTTCTACATGATCACCATTCACAAAGCTTGTCATTAGTCAAAAAGAAAGAGTCCAATTCAGCCGTCTTCTCAGTACTCGCCCAAGGCTGACGGCAGTGATCCTCATCAAATACCTGAAATGCTCCGCCATTGTCCGTGATATTATTTGGCCACGCTCACACAAGTCCCTCCTTCCACCTTTGCTAACTGCAGAATTTGAAAAACACAAGTCCTGCCTCACACACATCTGAAAGAAGCCTTAGACCTTGTTGTGGTCAAGATGCTTGGGATACATGGTCCCAGCGTCACAGGTTCGTACAGTAGCCGTAGTCTCTTAAGCTGTGCAGAGGACGCCATGGCAGACACTGATTTTACAGTAGCCACGCTTGAGTTGATGCTCTTCTTCCAACAACCTATCCAACAGCACATGTTCACATTGAACCTAAGTCAACATCCCATAATATCCAGAGGCAACCCAGGCAATCTTTATCTCAGCTCCTCTCCGCGGACTCTCTGACGTTACACTATTTCTTAATCACCTTCAGCCATTGGTAAATACGCTGCTTTCTCCAAATCAAACAGAAGACTCCCTGTTCTCCAGTTAGCGGATAAGGTCAGCAGAAGTAAGCGAAAAAAAGATTATTATTTATGCCACGAGGCAATACATCGTGACCCTCACCCCAGCTTCCGAGAAGGCAAATCAAATAACCAGAGATGGTGTCGAGTTCATCGCAGAGTGGATTTCAAGGACCCGGTTATCGGTTTTGTCCTTTACCAAACGCGCTAGAGTGTGGTCACAGTGTGCTGTGCAAATACAGCGTTTCCTTCCCTGCGATGGCTCCGTTCTCTACCCTGTATGCTTGGCATTTTTAGAGAAATTCTGCACATAGCAAACCTCTGATAAGATGACATGAAGAATTTTAGGTGAGAGTACTTCTCTTACCTGAAGGAGGCAATTGCCACCAGCCGGGGGTGGGAAGCGAAAAAAAAAAGCCCCAAAAACTTCTGCTTTGAAATCTCTAGTGCACGGAAATCTAGAATAAGAATCCTTGGGCGGTGGTGGTGAGCACCTTTAACCCCAGCACGTGGGAGGCAGAGGCACGTGGATCTCTGTGAGTTTGAGACCAGCCTGGTCTACACAGAGCGAGTCCCAGGACAACTCAAACTGTTACACACACACACACACACACACAGAGAGAGAGAGAGAGAGAGAGAGAGAGAGAGAGAGAGAGAGAGAGAGAGAGGATTCTTAAGTCCAAACTCCCTCCACACAGTCTGATCTCCCACAATGCACCATTTATCTCACGACCTGCCATCTACTGTTCCCACTCTGCAGGGCTTCCTCGACTGCTCTTAGCCCTCCAGTCACCCCAACACGATGACATACTACCCCTGCCTGAATGCCTCTACCCACTGTTTTCTGTCCACCTGCAATCCTTCAAAAGCCCATGACTCCGTAAACAAACACACCTGAAAGTGCCGTGATTTTACCCTCCGCTCCTGTAGGTTTGGGCTTGTCATGCTAGGATTCCCAGGGTCCCTTTATCCATGACCATGGTAACTACTGCTTCGCTTGGCCCTGAACTTGCTAGAGTTGCTGAATGAAAACTTGGCTAAATGAGAAGAGTTCTTTCTCTTCCCAGCTATACTTTATAAGCGAGGAAGCTCCTTATTCCGAGAGACAATTTCACCAGTATATTTTTAATCTATCTGGGTCTTTTATTTGTGATTAAATATGTATTTTGGCCAAGTGGCCTTACAGGTGATCACATCGCTGAGCAACTGTCACCACCATCCATTTCCAGAACTTTCCACCCTCACACCCTAAAATTTGAACCCATTGAGCAGTTACTGCACATTCCTCCCGGCTCCTGCCCCACTATCCTACCACTTAGCTCTGTGTATCCTCATACCCTAGGAAGCTCATAAAAAAATTGTTTTCCTTTTGTCTGGCTGGTTTCACTTTAAATGTCCTCAAGATTTATCCATATTGTAGCGTATGTCAGAATTTCATTTCTTCTTAAGCCTAAATGATAACCCAGTGCATATATAAATATAAATACCATATTCTGTGTATCCATTCATCCGCCATGTTTGAGTGGCTCTTGCCTTTCGCCTGTTGTGAATAATAATATTACTAGGAACATTGGGGTATGAGCATCCGTTCTAGTCCCAGATTTCAGAGGTGAGGAACTGTTGGACCATATGGGAACTCCGTGTTTAACTGTTAAAGGGATTGGCACACTTTTGTCACGGTGACCAAACTATGTTACATTCACAGTACCACGTGCATACGTTTTTACATTATAGAAAGACATGAAGAACCTAAAACATGGGCTCTGATTGATTGCTACTCTGTTGTTTTTAAGCAAGCCTTAATTTCACCCATATGTTACCAAGGGACGGCAAAAAGCAAAACCTTGTCACGAATTCTGAACTTGCTTCAGAACTTTAGGCTTTGGGTTGAAGGACAGTGGGGCTGCGAGCTTCAGACAGCTGTGCACGCTTTTCTTTGGTCTCCATCCCTTTCCTTCTTTTCTTTCTTCCTTGTTTTATTTTAAGAAAGCAACTTTGAGGCAAATTATCAAAAAGAGGAATTCATTTGCCCTTTGAAGTTTCTGCTCAACAACCCCCGCTTCCCATCTCCCTGGGAGTCAGCTAGAATTCCCATCATTTATTAAAACAAACAAAAAAATGTTCAGAAGTTTCCATAGCGGCTTGGCACTGAGCACTCATGAATGGGCCTTTTGAGACCTTGAAGGGTGCTCTCTCTCCCTCCCCCATTATCTGTCACTCTCATCAGTCTTCCATCGGCCCACAATTAATTGGATGCAAGTTTAAGTGCTCGACCCACTGACTGTGTCCAGCTCAGCCCTGGTGCAGGAGTGGGATGCTAATGGAACCGACCTTCAGGAGCCGTGCGTGGCGAAACACTAAAGCCGTGGTTCTCACCCTTCCTAACGCTGTGACCCTCTAGCACAGTTCCT
The DNA here is from genome assembly GCF_014885135.2 of Alexandromys fortis. NCBI lineage: Eukaryota > Metazoa > Chordata > Mammalia > Rodentia > Cricetidae > Alexandromys > Alexandromys fortis. The sequence continues at coordinate 11,694,533 of NW_026067906.1, read as the reverse complement.
CATGACGTGCTGTTCCCAACCACAAAATTGTTTTTGTTGCTACTTCACAACTGTAATTTTTCTACTGTTATGAACCGTTAATGCAAATGCCTGAGTTTTCTGTTGGTCTTAGGTGACCTCTGTGAAAGGGGGTCATCCAACACCCAGAGGGTCCGCGACCCACAGGTTGAGAACCTCTGCGCTAAAGCCGCTCAGAAGGTTTTCAGTGCTTCCATTTTTAGTCCCCTCTTCTTCAGCTCACCTCTCTCATGAAGGCCATGTCACAACATGCAGCCTGTAATTCTAGTCCATGCGATTATTCCCTTGTTTTGTGTATTTGCATTGTGTCTTTCCCGCTACAGTGTAAACTTCCTAGGAGGTTCTGGATATTGTGGGGTTTTGTTCTTAGTTGTGATGTAACACAACACTCATTTGATAGTCCAAAGAAGATACCTGTCAGGGCCAGAGAGATGACTCAGAGGTTAAGACCAGGTTGAATTCCCAGCACCTACACGGAACGTCATAGCCGTCTGTAACTCCAGTTCCCGACACCCTCTTCTGTCCTCCACAGCAACCAAGCATGCATGGGGTGCACTTACATATATGCAGGGGGACAAATACTCATGCCCATAAAATTTAAATATAAAAATGGAACATGGCTGGTATCATGGCTTCACAATAAAACATTAAGCAGCAATCCCTCTCTCCCTTGGCTCAATTAAATCATACATGAATTTTACACATTCGTCAAGTCCTGACGCGGCCCGGCATCCAGTCTGTGACCAGCTTCAGTGAGGAAGCCTGAGCACAGGCACAAATGCCGCGTGCGCTCCTCTCCCTCATCCTCCCTCATCCCGCTGCCATCTGGAAGTCACTGAGTAGACTGCACCTGTCTTGAGATTGCCCAAGAAGAAACCTGCCAAGGGAGAGGGGCTGACGGTGCCACCAGTAATTCTGTGGGGAGGGACTGGATGTCAGTGAGGAACAAATCCTTTTTTGAGTCTGTGCAAGGAAAACCAGGGGAAAACAGGAGCTGGCCGGGAGGCGAGGACTTCAGCGCTGGGTATCTGAATGGGAACTGTGCGCGTCTCGTGGAAACACGTTTGCCCTCATTTGGTGAGAAGCCTATCATAGAAAGTAGAAGGAATTCTACCCACAGGGAATGAGGACAAAGGTGGCAGCAGCGACAGAAGTACCACAGCCAAGTACGGAGCACAACACTGATGCTAAGCGGCTGTCTAAGTCTAATCAAACTCCTGCCAGTCAGTGATCACAATACCCGCTTTGTAAGTGAGGCCATTTTGCTGGGCATCGTAGAGTATGGCTTTAATCCCAGCACGCGGGAGGCAGAGGCAGGCAGATCTCTGAGTTTGAGGCCAGCCTGGTCTACAGAGGAAGTTCCAAGACAGCCAGGGCTACACAGAGAGACCCTGTCTAAAAAAAAAAAAAAAAAAAAAAAAAAAGGTAAGTGAAACCGTTTCAATTGAATATCATGCCAACATAATGTTAGATGGTTTCATGGCAGCCTGACTCCTAAAGTAAAATTCAGCAGATATATATACATGCACCCCACACACACCATACACACACACCATAGACACACACACATACACACACACACATATACACACACAGATATATAATACCCATATATATAAAGCCATAGTTAAAAGTCTCATAATATAAATGCCACAATGAATCCACTTATTCTGTACAGTTAATTTCTACTAACAAGAAAAAAAAAAGACCTAAAACACATGAAGAGAATTCACCATCATAAATACTTTTACAAGCATGCGGCTGAGTAGTTTTGAGTATATTTCCATGAATGGAGAATGGGTCATAGGTACATTTTTCTTACCTTAAAAACAGATATCCAGAACACGTGGTAGAGTCTTCATCACTTAATAAGAGACAATAAAAATATCCAACAGCACATGGACCACAGATCTAAACCAACATTCACCAATGATGATGTAAAGACATCAGGTCAATACCCAAACTAACATCCTGGCACCAAGATTTAAGTCCACTGCACTCACGATCTGTGCCAAATATCTGTTAGTTACACTAAGCCAGGAGGGCAGTAAGTGCATGTTCTAGCTTTTTCTTCAGGTGTGCTGGCTAGTTTTATGTCGACCTGACCAGTGAAAGGCATCTGAGCGGAGGGAACCTCAATTAAGCAAATGGCATCGTAAAATTGGGTTGCAGGCAAGCCTGTAGGGCATTTTCTTAATTATTGATTGATGGGGGAGGGCCCAGTCCAATATGGGTGGGACAATCCCTGGGCTGATGATTCTGGATTCTATAATAATAAAGCAGGCTAAGCAAGCGAGAGGGAGCAAGCCATTAAACCACCCCCCTCTGTGGCCTCTGCATCAGTTCCTGCCTCCAGGATCCTGCCCTGTTTGAGTTCCTGTCCTGATTTCCTTCAGTGATAAACAGTGACATCACTGCTTACACTGTGAAAGTGTAAACCCTTTCCTCCCCGTGTTGCTTTGGTCATGGCGTTCTACCATAGCAACAGTAAACCTAACTAAGACGTACAGGAAAAGCTGAGAGCCAGTCCACCCCCCCCCCCCCAAGCCTCTCTACTTAATGGCATCCCAACAGTACATATGAAGTCCCATGAGAGATATCACCCAACTGGAACAGAACTATATTACTCATGCAAATCATGTCTTTATTATCAACTGGGTCACCGGGAAAATAGGGACAAAGTGAGCCATCCAAGGCAAACTGAAAATCTGCCAATGAATTAGATTCTCCCACCTACTTCAAGTATCACTGAGAGCAATGTTTTCAGTAAGGCAGCCGCCCATTTGAGGTACTGGATGATAAAGGATTCTCTCTAAAGCTAAGCCAGGTGAGTTATAACTTACAGCTGCTAAAAGGTTAACTTTAGATAAACAGTCCTGCAAATCGGAACGACTGCCAAGAGCGTGTGAGCGCCAAGAAAATCAAGATGCGAATATTTTGCAACCAAGGAAAACATGCTCCCTTTTTGGTTCATCTTGCCCCTGACCTGCATCTGTCCCCACAGTTTACATCTCCCAAATGTTCCACCAGAGGAATCAAATGGGGGTAGGGGGTATGAGTCAGGTTTCTGTCAGTTAGCATACCACAAGGGACTCTCCACGCTGCCGCGGGGGTCAGCAATCTTCTGGTTTTGGTTAAGAAGCCGTTTCCATGGAATGGACAGCCCTACCCTCTGTTCACGCTTCGCCAGTGATAAAAATTGAGCCTCTCTACTTCCCAGCGATCAGGAGTAAATGTAAACAGACGCATACGGGCTTCTGTGGAAGCCAATCTCATCGTTTCTCGCACATACAGAAGGAGACGTTAGGATGCTCTGGGTTCTGTGGAACCCAGGTAGATAGGAAACCACCCACCAGGATTTCAAAGCATCTGTCCTTCCTTGTATTCATATAAGCAAGTAACAGTAAGCTACTGTTCCAGTAACCCCACATTCTTGCCAGCACTGTAAAGTCGGTCTAACGGGCATCTCTACCGCTTCACCCTTCGCCTGCAGAATGACTAATGATGTTGGCTATCTCTTTGAATGCTTATCTGATGTCTGTAAATCTTCATAGGTAAATGTTAGTTGAAGTCTTTACTCTACGAATTATTGAGTGTTTTAGTCTTCGTCCTCTTATATTGTATTAGCAGGGAGGTGTGGTGTATGTGCGGTTGTGCCCATGCCTGAGAACAATCTAGTGGAGTTAGTTCTCTCTCTTTACGTTTACATGGGTTTCAGGGATCGACCCCGGATCATCGGGCTTGCAAAGCAAGCGCCTTTATTCCTAAGCTCTGGCATCGTTCCTAAATTAATTTTTGAGGTTAAAAAAATATATTTGTGACCTGTTTCGCAACAATGTAATTATATTTGATACTCCTGAACTGCACACTTTTGAAAACAAGATGGTAATTTTTTTTGTAGTTGTTTTGTATTTCTTTTTTTCTATCCATTTGTTTCTTCTAAATTCTACAGGACAATGAATTACACTCTGTGAATCAAATTGCAGCAATTTGGGCTTTTCCAGGAAATCATCTAAGAACCCAGCTGCTAATATTCCCTCACATACCAGAGACAAACATCTCCATCTCTGGGAAGGGCAGAGACCCAGTCCCAGGCAAGGCTAAGGGAAGTCGCCCTTGAAGTTCTCAAGGACAAGGAGGCCCCTGAGAAAGTCTTAGTGAAGGGTGTGGAGAGATGGTTAGGATCATTGCCACAGGGTTCTATGGGATGTGAGACAATTGCCAGCCCTGGGCCACAGCCAAAGTCTTGGTGCAAAGCACCAAGATAGCCACGTGTCTCCAGCTGTCCTAGAACTCACTCTGTTGACCAGGCTGGCCTCGAACTCATAGAGATCTCATTCTCAGCTTCAAGGAGCTCGTGCCTGGCTGGGATGGCAAGACCGAGACAATGGACAATGGTCAGCTGTACAGAACAAGAGGTGAATGAGCAGACCATAGACAAAAGGAATTCCTGAAGGGAGAGAAGGCAAGGGGGGCCCAGAAGGCATCACAGAGTCTCCAGGGGAGTTTTAGAGCAAGTGTGCTATAGCTTGACTGACTAGTGTCTTCCAGAAGCCATTTGCTAAGCATGCTCTACCACTGAGCAACGGTCTCGGCTCTGGGCATTCTAATACTGCAACAGAAAAGAGGCCAAGGCATAATAACAATAACAAAATTTAAGTTTGTTGGGATTGGTATACTGTTACTACACGTGAGATGCCTTACCTACGTCATCGGTCTCACTCCAATGACTAGCTGCATGAAGTCAAACTTCCTGAATCTAGTACCCAGGAAATGTCCTCAGGATTCTACCTGCATGTGTCATTTCTTTCGTAATGTAGACATAACTATTTCAACTGGACCTTTTCTTTTGAACCAATTTTAAACTTACGTAAGTCACCCAAAATACTAATCTCCTTATATCCTTCACCTTGCTTCCCCTAAGGTCCACAATACCGTGCACTCATCAAAGACAGGAAGCTCCAATCCATGTATCATCGCTAGCAACAAAGTAGGCCTTCCAGATTTCACAGCTGTCTTCTGATTTCCTTCTGTCCAACCCAGGATCTCATATTGCATTTGCCATAACTCCTTAGTCTCCTCCCGTGGGCCCCTCAGTGCTCCTGCTTTTTCTGACCTTGACACTTGACTAATACTGGAAAGATATTTAGTCAGATAGCCCTCAGTTTAGTTTTGCCTGGTCCCCTATGATTAGAACCAGCCTGTTGGGAGACACACACAGGGGAGGTAGACCCTTCTTTGTGTTATATCAGCTCTGTTTTTTAGTTTTGTTTTGATTTGATTTATTTTTATTTATGACAGTTTTCTCTGTGTAACAGCCCTGGTTGTCCAGGAAGTCTATGTAGACCAGGCTGGCTTCAAACTCAAGAGTTCTGCCTGACTCCACCTCCCCAGTCCTGGGATTAAAGGTGTGCGCCACCACCATCCCGGCCATAGGTTCCGTTGGCAAGATGAAGATTCGAAATTCACAAACAGCTACACAGCATGAGAAAACAAGTTTGCCTTTGACTCTGCCATTCACTGCCTTTGCGCTGGAGCGGACAAGAAAGCCTTTAGACTGGGATTTTGTGGGAGGCAGCGTGGGAGGCCTTGCAATGTCAGACAGGCAAGTTGGGGCTCTATTCTGTGGGAACGGGGTAATTATTAAAAAGATCTTGAGCCAGGGCTTAAGAATTCAAAAGCAGTGTTGGGAGGTGGTTAACCTGGCCACCAATTTAAAACTGGGCTTGAAAGGGAAAGGGTTAGTGGGGGAGGAAACCAGGCAGGCTCTAATGAGTCAGCACAAACAGGAGGTAATGGGGGCAAGTTTTCCTCCAGGTATGTAGGCGTGGCCAAGGGAATGGTCACATCAGGACCAGCATTAGCTTTTTGGTTATATTTTTTTTTTGTTTGTTTTTTCTTTTGTTTTGTTTTAGATAGGGTTTCTTTGTGTAGCCCTGACTGTCCTGGAACTCGCTCTGTAAACCAGGCTGACCTCGAACTCAGAGATCTGCCTGTTTCTGCCTCCTGAGTGCTAGGATTAAAGGCCATCACCACAATACCTGACATAATGTTAGGTTTTTAAAAAAGAGGATATTTGTGTTACACTAGGACCTCCAGTGACTCAGAATCTCTGTACTCAGGTTCATGTCTTTATATTTTGAACATGTTCCCTGACTCATCCAGCACATTAGTTAAATGCAATTGGGTCTCAGTGTCTGTGAGGCTACGGTGTGAGGTCTCATCACAAGAGCTCAGTCTCCGTATATAAGAGTATATAACATTTGCACGTAGCATAGCCACAACCTCGATTTACTTGAAACCAACTCTGTGTTCCTAATGCTTTCCCCTGTAGTATAAATGTTATTTGTGTTGAATTGTATCGTTTAGAAACCGTGATAAGAAAATGTGTACATGGCCAGTACTGGCAAATTTTTCAAATGTCCTCAAGCCACAGCTACTTGAGTCAATAGGTGTAGATATGGAATGCTAAATGTAACTACAAACAGGAGAAAAGAGAAGGTCACAGCAGTCATGGCAACTTCTGTTAAGGACCCAATGTTTAGTATCTTGGGCTCTGCAGCTTCTGATATCAAGAGATAATATATAAACTGAAGGGACCAATGCAAAAGGAAAAAGAGAGGTGGGAATATTTATCCAAATTACTAAAAAAAAAAAAAAAAAGTAAATGAATAACACAGGAGATCATTACACCAAACATGGACCTTTTGAAGCGTTGACCCTGGAGACCCACGCAGGTCACGCTGGGTAGCTAGTCCTGTCTGCTGCCGCTGACTGGCTCCGCCACTGCAGTGCAGAAATAGCCACGGACAAGAAAATGGATGGGCAGGCTGTGGGCAGGATTGAGCCGGGGCTGCTGTCTGCCAACCCCTCAGGCAGACCATCTGTTAGCATGTAGGTGTGTTCCCTCCAGTTCAGAAGGCAAGGGAAAGCTAATAAAAAAATAGAAGGGGGAGCGATACAGAATGCATTCATTCATTTGCCAGATAAACCCAGCTCACAAGCAAGCTCAGGAAATCCTTAAGTAAAAATCTGGGGGTTTTGTTGCTGTTTTTCTTTTCAAGACAGGGTCTTGCAGAGCTCAAACCAGTCTCGGATTTATTATATGGCCAAGGATGACCTTGAATTCCTGATCCTCCTGCCTCCACTCTCCGAGTGCAGCACCATACCTGGCTGTCAAGTAAAATATTAAAATTGATATCCATATTAAGTGCAAGGAAGTAGATGGGTGGTTGATTGAAGGGAGACAGAAACGGGGACATTAGACATTAAAAGAATCTCCTAGACCTCGGGGCCTTACCAGTGCAAGCCGTGCCCCAGATTTATCAGCTGTAGCCTACCGGATTCCATAAGATCATTACAGAAGGTAAAGACAGTTTGGGGCGCTTGCAAACATATGATATTCCAGACTGTTTTAGCAGAAATTAGGGAAATGAAGTAGCATCCAGATAGCCCTATGTGTCGTTTTCCCCTTAGGTAACATTCCACCCTTGCACTGTGTCTTACAGTCCAACCAAGTCATCATTTGATGTGGGAGTGTCATATATCAATCTGTTGATTTCATTGGTTAAGTTATAATAAACCAACTGCTTGGCCTCAGCTTAGAACATAGATGGGAGGAGTAAACAGAATAGAATTCTGGGCGGAAGAAGAAGTGAGGTCAGACTCTGCTCTGCTCCCAGAGAGACGCCATGCTCAGCTCTCCTGGGTAGACGCAAGATGGATGGAGGCTAGAATCTTCCCGGTAAACACACCTTGGGGTGCTTACACATTATTAGAAATGGGCTAGTCCAGGTGCGAGAATTAGCCTGTAAGGGCTAGAGTTCATGGGCCAAGCAGTTCTTAAATGAATACAGTTTGTGTGTTGTTATTTCGGGCATGAGCTAGCCAAGCGGCCGGGGTGTTGGGGACGCAGCCCTGCCGCCCTTATTTCAACAATCATTGTCTTCTGCTATTAAGAATTCCAGCCTTAGCCTATCTCAGCACCAGTACAACTAGAATCATTAAAAGAGAGGGAGAGAGAAACATAATATATATATAAGCACGATGATATTTAAACAAAGCAACCAACACGTGATAGGTGCTCAAAATCTGTTTGCTCCATTCCTTCCAGTGATAAAAAGCTACACGAACCGAAGAATTTAAAGAGAGTCCTTCTCAGTTCATCACAGGCATCTTTTTAATGGTTCCTAGCATTTTTTTTTCTGATCCTAATTGTTCTGGTGCCCGTGGCCATGTCTGTTTTAGAAAAACATATGCTTCACAGCTGCACACGCAAACCTGATTGCCTCTAAATTAATAATAACAAGGAGGCAGTCCCCGGAGCTGCGAGGGAACCGGGGCGCATCATGGTCCCCCAACATTTGCAACCATTTAGTTAGTCATAAATATCTTTAAATCATTACATTAAAAATGCCTGTGGGGAGGACAACAAATGCAATAAAACTCACCACAGCCACATGGGGAAGTGGTTTTTCCCTTGTGATTCGTGGGCCCTGGGAATGCGGAATTGGTCAGCAGCTTCAGGAGCCCCCAGAGAAGGCTGCAGAGACACTTTCTGCTGCCCAGGGGCTGCCGTCAGATGCCTCATGACAAACATGGGAAGTTACAGTGCAAATCCTTTTGTCCTGGTAGTCCCATCACCTTACCCATCTAAAGTGTCGTGTTTGGGGTAGGAGAGACGGTGCTGCAGTTAAAGCATTTGCTGTTCTTGCTGAGAACCCACGTTCAGTTTCCAGCACCCACACGGCAGCTCAATCATCTATAACTCTAGTCCCAAGGACTGACACCTTCTTCTCACCTCCTTTGGCACCATTCATGCATGTGGTACACAGATACCCATGCAGAAAAACATCCATACACACAAAATAAAAATACATCTTTAAAAAGTGTCATGTTCAGATACTCGGTTTCTTCTTACTAGACTCTCCATTCGTTTGTGTCAGATCCTGATTTAGCTAATAATACTCATGGGTACCCACATGCCAGACCTCTTAACAGCCTCGGATAATCCTCAAGTAACCAGGGGAGTGTGCACTATTCTAAGCCACTGTACAAAGGAGGGAATCTGAACAGAGAAGGTGAGCTATGCCCTACAGACATAAGTTAGCCCACCCATCCCCCTAGGAGTTTGCTACGCCGTTGGGCACTCAGTCCACTGTGATTTTATAAGAATATAGCGTTCTTCCTCAACGGGTGTAGAGTGAAGCCTCTAGATGGAGAACGGAGTCTCTCTTTAAAGTTACTGTCAGAGCTTTAGGCAGCAGGTTAATCCACACCACCAATTCTCGTTGAGTAAGTACTCTTCAACTAAATAAATACTGGGCTTGGGTTTCATCAGTCTACGGGAGGGAATCCCACGGTGCTTTGTGTCCCGAAGGCACCCAAGCCTGCTTTTAGCTCTCCCACCTAAGAATGACTACAATCGAGACTGGGGGCTTCTTTTAGCCACGAATTAACAGTGGGGGCTTAGTTGATGGACTTTTCAAGGAACAAATTTCTAATCAACTGCCCTTTTTCCTATTTCAAAGAAAATGAGCATCGACGGCCCAAAGGGACATTGGGGCATTCCCCAGCAGCTGCCTCTGTATGTGAATAGCAGAACCATCCTCTCTACATCACCAAAGTCATCAGCCACTGTCCCTCTCCAGCTCCATCCTCTCCTGTCTTCTGTCTGAATCTGAGTTACTTCTAGCCACACTGGTGGGTCACCCTCTTACATGAGTGCAGTTCAGTGCATTCCTGCAAGGATGCGTCTTCTAACACTTTTATCCTGTCTGATCGGGGAGCAAAATCCGAGTAAACTGAATTCCGTGTTGTCCACTGACAGGTTGGGAGCTAATAATTGAAAAAAACTCCGCAAGACATCCTCAGTCATATTTATTAGCTTCTTATTTATTCATCAGGGCATTGACTGTCTTACTCAAGTTTTTAATCATAGGTCTTATCAAAATTCACGGAAAGTAGAAATTATTCAATAAGTGTTTGCTGGATGGAATGCAAAAATGAAAGAGGAAGTGACCAGCTTCTGGCCCTGGTCCCCGAGTTCTCCCTAAAGCAAGCCCCACTATCACCGGTTGGAGTGAGGCAGGGTTCCTTCCAACCTCTCTTGGGCCTCTGGGTGTCTCTTCCAGACCCCGCACTGCTGCTCTAGACCCTCAAACCCACATTTTGTGTTTCACCAGCTCCAGTCACTGCTGAGTCCTCTAGCCCTTCATCCTGGGTAAACAGCATTACCCGTGTCTACCCTCACCTCCGGTGAAGGGGTCTCTGGCAGGGTGCGCAAAGATGCTGTAATTAACCGGGTACTTCAGCATCGCTCACAGTGGAACCAGCGTGTCCCAAGTCAATGAATACAGAACAGTAACAGGTGGCACACTGAGCCCTTAGCAGGTGTCAAGACTTTAATCCTTGAAGCAATTTATTAAGCTAGACATTGATATTCTAGTGCCTTTGTTATAGATGACAAACTGTCTGGAGGCATTAAATCACTCGCGGGCAAGCTAGAATGAAAAATCTATGAAATCTGAAAACCAACTAGATATTCTTACTACCGATACACCAACTCTCCTGAATATATTTTATTATCTAGTAAATCAGAATATTGGATCCCAAGGATCCCGTGAAGGATTCCTGATTTTACCACAAACCATGTTGGGCAAGTTATTTAACCTACCTTTGAAATTCAATAACAATAACTAACTTGCAGATTCATTTTAGGAATTAAAACAGTAAGATATATGAAGTTCCCTATCACTAAGGTCTAACGTCACAAAGAGGTCAATAATGTCTCCCACATCACTGTAGTCTTTATCCATTAATGAGATGTCAGAAGAAAATGCATTAAATTCACAACTATGTCCCCAGAAAAGAAAAGTCAACCTGCTGGCCAAATTGTCCCATTTAAAAGCAAAGCAAGGTATTTCCATCCCGGAGACATACCAGTTAGGCCACTGTCAGCAGACTGACTATAAGAAAGCTGGAATGACGCTCAGAGTCCATCTGTCCGCCCAGACTTCTCCCTCCATGTTGCCCAACTGCATCTCACAGACAGGCATCTCACAGACAGGCTCTCATTCAACTCATCGGCCCTTCTCTTGCTTAGATTGGAGATACTCTGCACAGAACATAACTGGTACATGGTATGTGGGGGGCTCATGGTTCCCGACTCCTTGTAGATGTGGTTCAGAACAGGAATGGTGTTCTTTCTGCCTCTGCAGCACTGAACTCTAATCTAATCTAAACTTTTAATCTGGTGGCTCAAGCCTGTAACCTCTGCACGCACAAGACTGAGGCAAGAAGATCATAAATCCAAGACCAGACTGGGGTACAGTCAAGGTTGGCCAGGGATACAAAATAACACTGAGAGAGAGAGAGAGAGAGAGAGAGAGAGAGAGAGAGAGAGAGAGGGAGGGAGGGAGGGGGGGGGGGGGGGGGGGCGGGGGGGGGGGAGGAGAGGAGAGGGGAGGAGAGGAGAGGAGAGGAGAGGAGAGGAGAGGAGAGGAGAGGAGAGGAGAGGAGAGGAGAGAACAGGGAAATTATACACACAGGAGTATTTTAAAGCAGTATTAAGCCAGACAGTGTTGAAGCACGTCTTTAATTACAGCATTCAAGAGACAGAGGCAGGTAGATTTCTGGCAGTTTGAGGCTAGCCTGGTCTACAAAGTGAGTTCCAGAACAGTCAGGACTACATAGAGAAATCTTGTCTCAAAAACCCCAAAAAAAATCAAAAACAGTATTAAAATGTTGCATATAGACAGTTGTAGCAGCACAGGCTTTTAAACTCTATATTCACTGGGAAGGCAAAGGCAGGCAAATCTCCATGAATTCTAGGCAATCCTGGTCTGGGTGATGTCCAGACCACCCAAGGCTATACAGTGAAACTCTTTGTTTCAAAACAATATGAAAATAAAAATTTGTATTTAGGGCTAAACATTCAGCATTCTGGTACAATGCTTGCCTAGCATGCTTGAGGCCTTGCTTTTAATCTCAACAGCAAAAAGAAGGAAGAGGAAAAGTTGCAGTGTGTGTGTGTGTGTGTATGTGTGTGTATGCATGCGTGCATGTGTGTCTGTGTGTGCACTCGAGTGTGTGTGTGTGAGAGAGAGAGAAAGAGGGATGAACTAAGGTAATAAAATAATTAAAATAGTTCCTATTGTTGGGTCTCAATTATTTGATAATCGCCTTAAAGCAACTTTTCATGTACTTTATAGAGTCAACTGTCTCAATTCTTAATATCCCTTTAGAAGCCTAGACAAGTCAGGATTAACACCTGCTGGAAAACGGTCTCGTCGCTTGGCATAAGAAGAGATTGCTTGTGAAGTATAATGAGCGAATTTCAGGTGAGCAAATGCAAACAGAGCCGTCAGTCTGTTTAACTCCCTTCCAGTATGACATTCTTATTTAATTTGATTGAAATGGTGTAATACTCCACTGTGTCGTAAACTGTGATTTTTTTAAAAAATGGTTTCATATGAGAAATAGTGGACACAAAATATTAACCAGTGGTTTTTTTTTAACTCTTTGGGGGCCTGCCAGCTCCCAAATAAATACACATTTCTTATGAATGCCCCGCCTTAGCTTGGTCTTTTTTTTTTTTTTTTTTTTTTTTATTTATTGAGACAGGGTTTCCCTGGAACCTATCCTGGAACTCATTCTGTAAACCAGGTTGGCCTTGAACCCACAGAGATTCACCTGACTCTGCCTCCCAAGTGCTGTGATTAAAGGCGTGCACCACCACCACCCAGCTGCCTGGCTTGTTTCTAGCCAACTTTTCTAACTTAAATCGTCCTATTTCTCTTTAACTACGTTTTGCCTCTGGGCTTTTTACCTTTCTTTTTTCTATATACCTTTCTTTCCTTCTTACTCTATGGCTGGCCATGTGGCTGACCCCTGGCGTCCTCCTCACCTCCTTTTCTAGCTCCTCGACTTTCCCCAGGTTTCTTCCCCTCCTTATTCTTTCTGCCCTCTAGGCCTATCTGTTTCTCTCTCCTGCCTAGCTATTGGCCAATGAGTTCTTTATTAGACCAATCAGATGTTTTAGGCAGACGAAGTAGCATAGTTTTACCAAGTGAAACAAATGCCACACATCTTAGCATAATTAAACCAATATTCCACAGCACAAACACATCGGACACATCTTTAACTACTAGCCCACAAAATTAACCCAATACCAAGCGCGTGGCAAGCACTCAGTAGCCAGCTGGTTGTGGGTTCCAGGAGTATTGCAAGCGGTGGCAGTGCCTCCCGTGTGTCAGGCACTAAACATACGTGTTGTATGCACTTATAATGCAAAATAAGGTTTGGCCATAGAACAGGATTTGTGGATTCTATTTTTTTAAATTATTTATTCTTATTTTATGTGCATCGGTGTTTTGCATGTATGTCTATGTAAGGGTGTCAGATCCCCTGGAACTGGAGTTACAAACAGCTGTGAACTGCCAAGTAGGTTCTTGAATTGAACCCAAGTCCTTTTGAAGAACAGCTACTGCTCTTACCCGCTGAGCCATCTCTCTAACCCCGGGGTTTCTATTTTACAGAAGAGGAAACATGCAATGGTATCAAGTCCAGCGTATCAGATCAGAGGGCTGAGTGTTTGGAACTTGGGCTATTTAAGGGCCAAGTCTGCATATGCCTTGTCCTGGGAGTCCAGACTATGCTGGACTGGATTAATAGGGAAACTAGAAAGACTGCATTGAGACCCTGACCACCAGCGATTTGCTTTCTGTTGCTGTCTGTTGTTTTGAGGCAGGGTTTTTCTGTGTAACAGTCCTGGCTGTCCTGGAACTCACTACGTAGACCAGGCTGGCCTCAGATTCACAGAGATCTGCCTGTCTCTGCCTCCCAAATGCTGCGATTGATGGCGTGTGCCACCACTGCCCGGAACTTTCTGTGTCTATTAAAGGAGACCTGTAACCTGGACAACTTGACCTCTCCTCTCCTCTGACCCCCTTCACCACATCTCAAACGGAGGGTCTTTCACTCTCTTCTTCCCAACCTTGGGATGAGAAGTCACAAGAGTCTGGGGCTCCTGTTGAGTTTTAGAACACCGCCCCAAGTAAAGAAAATGTGAGTTTTCTTGGTTCAATTGCAGAGTCTTGGCACGAAACAGGCTATGAGTTGCCAAAAGCCGGGAGGGCATTTTCCTATTTGCTGAGGTTAACGCTCATGCATATAGATCGCTATTCTTTGAAGTTGATCTGCTTTGTTTACAGTTGTGCCCTAGTCATTAGCCAGCAGGGACTTGGGGAGTAGAATGTTCTGAGAATACTTCCTGTGAGGTTTTTCCCAGCCCCTCTGGAATGCCTCTGAGATCCACTTTGTATCTCTGGGGGTGGTCTGTGTGCCCAAAGGGACTTGGCCTTTATCCTCAAAAGGGTTCTCAGCAATCCGCCTCAAAAATAACCCAGGGCTTAGAGAGACCTCACTGAAACAGTGTCTGATTTTGCTTAAAGATGAAAGTCTGGCCTGGTTTCTACAAGTTACTTGTAAAGATTTATTTCGCTTCTTGTCAAATTATGCATCAATGTACAGAACTAATCTTGTGCTTATTTTGTAGACTCTAGGAAATGGGCTAGGGAAGAAAGACATCTCTATCTGGGGAGCCTTTAAGCCTCTGAGGAGAAAGAGCAAAAGGTGTAAATCTGACAGACAGACAGACAGACAGACAGACAGACAGACAGACATGCGAAGCACCACTGAACTAAGGGGAGGCAAATCCTGCTTTATTGTCTCAGAAGAGGAGGTGAAAAAGGATATGTGTTAATTATTGGAGCACCAGAGGCAAGAACCTTTGAGACCAGGCCCTGAATAGCAATCCATCCTGAAAGATACTTTAAGATAGTATCTCAATGAATATAGCCCAGGCCAAGGGAAGCCTCAGGGGTGATATTGTGAACTTTAAAGGCAAATTTCACCTCTGTGACTCTCAAAAAGCCCTGAGGGGGTCATAAAAGTGTCAAACAGACTCTTCTATCCAGGACACCGCAGCTAAGACTGATGAAAAAGACAGGATCAAGTTGGGGGGGGGGGGAGAAGCCAGGGTAGAAGAAGATATGGGAAGGGACAGCTCAAACGAAGGAACATTTGAGGGGTTGCATGGAAACCCAATACAGTAGAAGTTTCTTAAATATATTCATGTATGAAGGTGATCTGAACGAAGTCACCAAAGAATGGGGGAGTCAGAGCCCCAACTGGGCATCTCTCATCACCAAATGAAGCTTCCAGTATGGGGAATGAGTTACATATAATCAATATTTGGTCAAGAGGGTCCTATGGGAACCCCAAACACTCCAAGGCTATTGGTGACCCTATTGCTGAAGACACAGCCTGCGAAACTCCTTGGAAATGGGGAGGTAGGGCTGGTCCCCATCTAGAGCCTTCGCCCCTATGAACTGGTGCTTGTGGCACTAGACGGTGTTCTGCATGGTACCAAAGAAGAAAGCTAAATACCAACACTGCTACAAAACCTTAGAGCTACCCTGGTGATCTGCCTGCAAGTTACACTGGTACAATAGTGGCACAAAGCCTATGGGAGCAACCAACCAACATCAGATTTAAGACCCACTCCTGAGATGGACCCGTACCCAATGCTGCTTGGGTGGGTGGGCAATTACCTGAGACTAAATAACCCAGGGCCCTAGGGAAAACCAAACACTATTGCTTCACTAAAGAAACATAGCAAGTGACTCTTTACTGCTCTCGGCTATACTCAGAGATCAGTGCTCAGCCATCATCAGAGAAGCCTCCTCCTGCTCAGATGGGAAGAAATACAGAGAGCCACAGCCAGACAATGTACAGAGTGAGAATCCTAGGAACGCTCAGCCCCAAAAGGGATGTCCCTATTGAATCCCTCCCCTCAGGGCTCAGGAAACTCTGCGGAACAGGAGGTAGAAAGAGTGGAAGAGCCAGAGAGGATGGAGGACGCCAAGGAATCAAAGCCTTCCATACACTGCAGGGCTGGCACACGTATGAATTCACCGAGACAGGCACAGGGCCTGCATAAGTCTGCATCAGATGGGGTCCTAGAGCTGGAAGGAGAAGTGGGCACAGACACCCATTCTAGCCCAGAAGCTGTCTCCAACCGATAGCCACCAGGAAATGAAAACTCAATTTTCAAACTAGTTTTTCCCCAAGGAAGTCTCACTAGGAAATCAGAACACTCTTAAGAACAGGTCCCATGCCCAGCAGTGGATGGCCAACACAAAATGAACTCAACATCTCTGGTGGTTCTTTGTCTCATAACTGTCAGATCCTAAGGAAATTTCACCTCCCCAGATTCTAGAAGGCAGAGGGACAAATGGCCTGTTTGTGGTGTTGAGGCCCAGGCTGGCCTCTGGCCTTCCAGTATCACAAACACAAGTAACACATTTCTAAGCCGATGCTAGAGCCTCCTGCTCTTCTTACCGCCTCCTCTACCCTAACCCCCTCCACTCATATATTCTCTCTCTCTCTCTCTCTCTCTCTCTCTCTCTCTCTCTCTCTCTCTCTCTGTTCCTGCCTTTCTCATCTTTCTCATGTCCAGGTCCAGTCTGTTGCTTGGCCATACTCTGTCTACTACTTTCCCTTTCTGCTCTGGACTCTTCCAGGTGGCTCTCTCTCTCTCTCTCTCTCTCTCTCTCTCTCTCTCTCTCTCATCTACAATAAAAAGTCTTCCCCTTAACCACACTGTGGAGAAAGTCCATGGTGTCAGTTTATACAATGATGTTAAGTCAGGACTTTTTTTTTTAAAACCTTTTAGGTCCTTGGCATACCCATATGGCTTCAGGTTTTATGTTTTTATGGGATTCCTGTGTGTGTAAATGGGTGTGTCTCTGCATCTATATGCATTTCCTGTGCCTTTTTCTTTGGCTCTTTTCCTTGTTTGATTGTTTTGCCCTATTCTGATTTGTTTGCTTTTGTTTTATCTTATTTTATTATTATTCCTTAAATTCCTGTTTGTTTCCTAACAATAGATAGAAAGGGTATGGAGCCCAAAGGGATAGGGGTGGGGAGAAACTGGGAGGAGTGGGGGGAGGTGAAAATGTCATCAGATTATATATTGCATGAAAAATAATCCATTTTCGATAAAAGAAAAAAAAGACTGACAAACAGCTTAGGACCCCCTCCCCCTCCCCCTCTTCCCCCAGAGCAGGAGTCAAGATGGATAGAAGGACCAACCCAAGAAAGGCTGCGGTAGCCTCTGTGATCTGAGATGACTGGGTTCTTAATGCCAGCTACAGCATTAGAGAAGACAGTAGCAGCCCGGTTCACTTCCTGCCACCCTTGACTTCTTCTCTGTGACCCCTACATGACCTCCATCGTTCCTTAGCCGAACTGTCTCCCCACTGTATTCTCCATCTCCACTTTCTTTGCGGGGGACGTGCCACCACACAGGCCACCACAGGCCACCGTAGAGGCCACATAGCCACAGGGTCACTCTACCGCTGGGGTCCTGGCCTCTTCCTAGCCCAGGCATTCCACCAGGGAGGCTTCTTTCCCCACAGCATTGTGGGCATCTTGAGCCGGGGTCCCATGCACAAGGAGAATGATGGTACCACTGCCTGGGTAAGAGCAAGGCGCGGGCACTGGACAAAAACCAAAGATGAAGGTCTTGCCAAACACAGTAGACAGTGTCCACACAGCAAGGGCGAGACTCCAGGGGCAATGGATTTCAGGCAGATCGGGATGGCATGCTGGGAAGCATTCACCCTGCTGTTTCGCTGGCCTTGCCTGCCGGGCAGAGGCACCCCACCTCTAGAGGACCCAGGTAGGACCCCAGAGTGACAGGACTTCCCGACTCTTCCTGGCCACTTGTTTCTAATCTACTTATGAAACCATGGGTCACTTTTTGCTTTCCTGGGAGTTGTGTGTTCTGCCTCTGGTGCCTCTACCTTCCATGTCACTCCTTAGACAACTCCTCCTCGGAAAGTGTCTCTACCCATGCTCTCTCACCCTCTGCTCGCTTTCTGGAAAGTTCCTTTGCTCCTTTATGGAAAGGGAATGCCTTCCTACTTGGACACAGCCATGCATTCTGTAGCCTTTGGAGTTTTCTTTCTGCAGACTCGAGTATTTTGAAGGCTCTGTATGCAGTCTCTGAAAAGAAAAAAAAAAAAAAACTTAAAAAATCTGGTAGGGATGGGGGAGTGGGGACAGGGACCACTCCCCTTCTGCCACTCCAACCCGAGCCTCAGCACCGTCTCTGCCTAGAAAGCAGCCCTTCCTTCATTACCAGGGGCCCAGAGAGTTAGATCTGAGCCTGGTACTCAAGTAGGAATGATGAGAAAAGGACTTAAGAGGACTTGGTGACTTGGTGACGGCGCCACTGCCAACACATCCCTCTGGTGTGGGGTGGGATCAGATTCTAGCACCACTTTGGGAAAGTTCTCTGTGTAGCACTGGCTTGATGAAGCTTGCTATGTAGACCAGGCTGGCCTCAAACAAGTGGGGGGTGAGTGGACTAAAACTCACGCCACCGCTGAGAGTTTTAGCTCTTTCCTGCCCATGTGGGTGCACAGGTCAACCACATTCAAAGGGACTAGTTTGATCCCATGCTCATTCACTCCCAGTTCAGTTGGAGTTGGTGAGCTCCCATTAGCTCAGGCACACTGTCTCAGTGGATGACCCCCTCTTGGTCCTGACTTCCTTGCTCATATTCTCACTCTTTCCACTCTTTAACTGGACATGGGGAGCTCAGTCCAGTGCTCCGATGTGGGTCTCTGCCTCTGTTTCCACACAACAGCAGTTTTTGTTGCACATGCGCATTGCACGCTTACAGATTCATCAGAACCCTAGCCAAACCCAACCCCAGAAAGTAACTTGTCTCCTCGTGTTTCTTAAGAGAGGAGAGGAAAACAGATGGCAAGGAGTGAGCTCACAAATGGTTGCACTTTCTGCAGCTTGGAACTCTAGGGGTGAAATGGGGCTGTTGGACGTACTTCCTAGACATTCTGCCTGAAGGAAGAGAGGCTTCCGGCAAGACAAACACCTTTGGGGGCATATTAAGCTTGCAGATAAATTAACGAATTTTACTGTGTATATTTTTGTTATACAACATGATTATATAAATATATTATATATACATATATATGTCACATTTACATATATATATTTATATACATATAATAACCACTTCCTCACTTTCACCAGTAAGTATTAAAATATTAGCTACTTTTTCTATTGCTGTGGCAAAATGCAGGCAAAAGCAACTTAAGGAAGGAAGCAGTGTGTGTGTGTGTGTGTGTGTGTGTGTGTATGTTTGTATAAGTCTGACAATTCATCTTCACAACCAATTGACTGGATTTGGAATCACCACGGAAACACACCCCTAGGCGTGCCTATAAGGCTGTTTCCTGAGAGGTTTAGCTGAGGAGGAACCATCAGCCTTAAGTGTGGGTGGCACCATCACACGAACTATGGTCCAAACTAAACAATGGGAGTGGAGCAAGCACAGCCCCCCTCCCCTCCCCCCTCCCGCTGCTTCCTATCTGTGGATGCACCCTGAGCCATTACACCTCACTCCGGCTGCCATAATCTCCCTGCCATGGCGGTCTATAGTCTCAAACCCTGAGCCCAAATAAAGCTTACCTTCCCTCCTTCCCGAAGACGCTTTTGTCCGGTGTTTTTACAGCAATGGAAGAAGTAGCTAATATTTAATACTTAGTGGTAAAAGTGAGAAAATAGTTATTGTAATGAGTCAAATGTGTGGATCCGTAACCTCACACCCAGTGTGTCCTGCAGAGTTCTAAGATGAACTCATCTTTGATTTATATTTTTGGTTAAATGTAAAGCATGAGGTCAAACTTATCAAGCATTAATAATAAGAACCAAAGGAAAAAAATTCCAGTCTATGCTCCGTGGTTTTTGTTTTATAGTCAGCTTCATTTTGTTTATGTGTGAATCGGCAACTAATTTTGTTACTGTGGTTTTTTATCATCATCATCATTATTATTATTAAATGAAATGTCGTCTTTCTGTAGAAAAATTAACGTATAGAATAAAATCCTGAGGAGGCAGGCAAACTAGACTGGGAACACCAACTGCTGTCCCCCGTCAGGTGTCTCTAGCAGCCTTATAACAACTGTCACCCTCCTTTATGGGTCACTCTCAAGGAGCTCCAGGCTAGGCTAAGCGTTTTGTTGCTGTGTTGGAAGTAATCTTCCAGGCAGCTGCTGCTGGAGAGGTAAGATTCCCTGGTCTCTTACGGGACGTCTAGGATCCAGGCAGCAACGTATAACGGACGGCAGCTTTTCCAAATCAAATCAAATCGCGCAGCAAATGTTTCTTAAGGGTTGTGTGTCAAAAAAAAAAAAAAAAAAAAAAAAACAAAACAAAACAAAACCAGGATACACAAAAAGTTCTACTGAATTTGATGTTTATTTCCTTCTCTGGTGACTCTTGTTAGGGGAGAAAGGTTGAATTCTTTTTTATGGAGTTGCTGAGGTCTAACAGATGCATTGGAATCTGTGCTTGTTTAGTACACACACGGCTGGGTCATTGTGGAGTGTTTGCTCCTTCGCTTCCTCCTTCGCTTCCCTAGTCTTCTACGGTAGACTCCACTGCTAGACAACCACTGTTAGAGGTCAGTAGTTCAGAACGCAGCTACCTAATCAGTTGTTAGAAGCCAACCGAAGTCTTTATAGAGGGAGTTTGCGTCCTAGGAAAAGGTTGCTTTCCCTCTGACAAAAGGGCAGTGTCCTGGGAGCTTCGGAAAGTGTGAGCCGAGGAAGTCTTGGGGAAAGTTCCTTCCTCTCTGCCTCCTTCGCAGGGCTCCAGCAACCCTTGCCCTTCCTCTGTGGCTGGAGGGTGAGTGAGTGAGTCCTCCCACCCATCCTGCAACTCATGAACTTCTATTCTAATTTTATACTTTCTATGTCTCTCTCAGAAAGACATGAGACGTGTAAAAGTCCATACTTTTATTTTGTGCTGATTTCTAGCTGGCAAATTCAAAATGAAAATACATGTGAATAAGACTGTCCCCTGATTAGGCCACTGACACAGCCGTCAGCGGGTTGAGGACACTGAGAACCAGCTAATTTTACAGAAGCCGCCCGCGGTCCTATTCTACAGCCATTTGGCGGCGCTGGATATTCTGTGTGAAAGCCACATTGAAATCAAAGTGTTTTCCCAGGCTCTTGGAGTGCCCGGGTCAAGAACGCTGACAATCTGCTGTCACAGAGCGAGCCTGTCAGCATTGCCCCCAGTCACAGGGCCCAGCCACCACTCCAAGAACAAGCAGGCAACCTGCTGCCTCGTGACAACCGCTGTGACTCCCGAGGGAGCCAAGTGTTATGAATGAAACCCTCGGCAAAGGTCATTGTTCGCCAGAGGAAACCTGGCATCGCCTGCGGCACATACACAATTCTGAATTAAAAAGTGGGTTACTGCAAACCCAAGGACAATACGCTTCCTGGGGACCCATCTCCTTTCTATAATCTTGGAGTTCTGAACTCTGCTTCAGTCTGAACCCTTCAGTCAAAGGAAAGAGGAAATGTGTTATTTGGGGTTATTGATGTTTTAGGTAGGGGAGTTTTGTTTTTTGTTTTTGTTTTTTTAATTCTCCCCCCCATTTCTTCCTTCCTTCCTTCCTTCCTTCCTTCCTTCCTTCCTTCCTTCCTTCCTTCCTTCCTTCCTTCCTTCTTTCCTTCCTTCCTTAATATCAGTTAAAGACAGGGTCTCACTACGTAGCCCCAGCTGGCCTTGAACTCACAGAGATTCTCCTACTTCTGGCCCCTGCAGACTCATGCTGGAACATCCAGCTCAAGTGTTTAATTTGGTGTTAGGCACATGGCATTCGCCTAGTTCTTCAGAAGGGCCATCGCAGTGGTCCATGAGGATCTAATAGGTGCTCTTAGAGCTATTACGGCTCAACAAACCTTTTTGGTGACGGGGTGTAGCTAAGTGGTGGTGTCTTCCTAGCCTGTGGGGGACTTCAAGTTAAATCTCTGTCACCAAAACAAAACACAAAAATAAACAAAATCTGAAAGCCTTTCTCAGACACCATTTTCTCTGACACTCAGTAAAGCATGGACGTCTTGTCAGCTACGTCCTCAAGTAACAGAATAAACGGTCAAGGCATGCCACCGGTCAAGGCATGCCACCGTTTTCTTAAACTCCACATGGAATTCGAAGACCTCAGGGTGACTAACAACACCAAAGCAATCCATGAATATTTTATGTCATAAGAAAAAGTAAATTCCAAGCAGCTTTTTAAACCCAGTTTCTAAGTAAGTTGTTTTCAATGAAAAAAAATTAAAGAATATAGTCTAAAAATCACACTTAAGATATATGTCTGTTTGCCCAGCAGGGGTAATACAGGCCTTTAATCCCACCACTTAGGAGGCAGCAGCAGGCAGATCTCCGAGTTCAGAGGTCAGACTGGTTTACAGAGCGAGTTCCAGGACAGCCAAGACCACATGGTGAAACCCTCCAACAATCAAAAATCGCTAACTAAAGAAATAAAATATGCCTATTTTTAAAAATTATGCTTTTAGCTTCCTTTGTGAATTGGCCCCATGTTTGAGGTTTTTGTTCACGCTGGCAGATTATATTTGAAAGGGCTGAGTCACTACAAAAACTGTAAAATTAAATAGATTATTTCCAATATTTATAAGGACCTTAAAGACTTCATGAAATTAAAATAAAAATCTACACTCGGGAGGGAAAAAAATTCGATGAATCTTTCTTTACCTGGATGCTGAAAAGTCCACAAACAAGTCTAAAAAGCTGCAAGTGGTTCTGTGTAAGAATAATCACCTGTTGGGTGAAGTGGATGGGGTGGGCGGTGGGGAGAGGCGAGGGGGAGCCGAAGGTGGGGTAGGAGGGAGAATATTGGTTGGAATGTGAAATGAAATTAAAAATAAGTAAAGTAATTCAAAAATAAAGAATAATCACCTACAGGGCCAGCGACATGCTCAGAGTGTAAGGGTTCTTACCTTGCAAGTCTTGTGACCCGAGCTCAATCCCTGAAACACCCATAAAGGTGGGAAAAGGGAATTGGCACCAGGAAGTTGTTCTCTCACACACGGACACGCATACGCGCATGCACTGGACCCCTGGGTGGGTAACTAGTACCGCGATGCTTCATTGCCGCCTCTGTGAAGGAACGAGGCTGGATGATGCTTTGGCTCAACTCCTAAAATGGCATTAGGGTTCTGACTTAAAATTCACCTTTTATTTGGATCGAGGAAACTACCTAACAAAACAAACCAAAATGAATTAAAATTATTCAACAAAAATTATTAAAGACAAAAGAAAATGAATACAAACTAGGTTCTACCTGTGGAGACATTCATGAAACTCGGGGCCCCCCAGTAGCCCCCTGGCGCTAGCATCAGGAATGTCGTGTAAACCTCTGGCGACAGTTGCAATCACTTCGTTCTAAGCGTGTATGCTGTAGGAAGGACCACGTTCGTTCTCACGGCTTATAGTACGGCTTGATAGACACCTTAGGAGTCTCCTCTGCTGCCGTGTCTAAGAGTGAGTCATGGAATTCTCCTCCTACTGAGAAGAGCTCGTTCCCTCCAGCCAAGTCTTGAAATTTCATCACAGGAAATTACATGGGACCTGCACCTCTGCTACAAAACAGGTCTCTGTTTTGTAATGAATGTTTAGAGGGAGTAGAATCAACCCTCAATCAACCCTCAGAGCAAGGTCTGAGAAGCCTCTGAAGAAGCCAGGTCTCTTCTCAGTGCTGTCCCAAGGTCTCAGGTGTAAATTGCACACCATAAAGTTGGTCTGCCTGTCCTACTGGGTCATGAAAATTACTGGGGGGGGGGGGGGGGGGNCACCCCAAAATGTATGGATTTGGGGTCTCTTAGAAGAATATTTACTTCCTGTAGCCAAGATTTATAAAACATGAGAGAGAGAGACAGACACAGAGACAGGCAGAGGCATAAAGACAGACAGACACACACACACACAGAGGGAGGCTTCTTTGGCCTAAGTGAATCATGAAGCCAGTCTGCCCTTCTGAGGCAATGAGTCACCCCTGACCAGAGCCATACTCCTGCCTAACTGGCTAGAAGCCGCAGAGCTCAGACTTCTTCCAAGACAGTGAGCGATCGGCTTCAGCAGAACTGACTTGAATGAACTACCAGCTTCAGGAGAAAGGCAGCAGAGGGCAGGGACATCATAAAAACTTCAAAACTTGGAGACTCATTTCCTGTTTCTGTCTAGGCGCTAGCTGAGTAACCGTCCAGTGGCTTTGGGAGCACAGGATGTGTGGTCTTAGGGACCGAGGAACGGGTTGGCTCACTCTATTGTAAATGACTTTGGCAGGGCTTGAGAAAATGCAACATGATCCGAGTGTTTTTTCAAGTTTCCACTTCCGGAGTGTAACTAAACATGGAACGCTTCAGGTGAATGGATGGGCCGGCAGGGAGCGAGCCATTCTCACAGGTTTTCTGTCTCGGAGGCAGTGAATCTGACTCTATCCAGGGACAGCACAGCAGAATCTTTGTCCTCAGGTTCTGGCTCACTGTGTAGTAAGGCTCGAGTTCTAGGACATGTGTGCCACGACACTAACTTCTCTACAGTCTTCCTCTGTTGTTGGTGGAATAAGACAAAGCGCCCTGCTGAAGAGACAGGCACAGCCAGCGTCTCAGCTCCTCATCACTGGCGTGGCCCACTTCATATAAGGAAGGGCAGTGTTGGAAAGATGGCTCAGCAGTGAAAACTACTGACTGCTCTTCCAGAGGACCTGAGTTCAATTCCCAGCACCAACATGACTGCTCACAACTGTCTATAACTCCAATACATACATAAATACATATACATACATATGTATAATATATATTATGTATAACACCTTTACACAAACAGACAGATATGTAGGTAAAAGGAGGTAGGGCAGCCAGGTAGTGGTGGCACCCGCCTTTAATCCCAGCACTCGGGAGGCAGAGGCAGGTGGATGTCTGTGAGTTCAAAGCCAGCCTGGTCTACAAGAGCTAGTTCCAGGAAAGGCACCAGAGCTACACCAAGAAACCCTATCTCAAAAAACCATAAAGAAAAGGAAAAAAGAAAACTAAAAAAGCCTCCAAACACTGCTAAATGTTCCTGCAGAACAGAATCATCCCAAGTTAAGACTACCCTTTCAAGTTCAATCTTCTTGCAATGTTACAGACGCCTTCCCCGCATCCAAGGCCTGGTGGTGGCTGTCACAAACACAGTCATACATGACATTCCTTGAGGAACAGCCTCTGAGACTATGATTTAGCTACAAGAGATGGGGGGTGGGGCACAGAAATTTTGAGAAAAACAAGGGAAGCAGAATTGGGCAGAGTTGAATGGCCGTGCCAACCCCAACAGGGGCATCTGAGGCTAATGACCCTTTAGAGCTGAGTTGACAGAGAAAGCGGGGGAGGGGGGGAGCTTGCCCTATTTCCTTCCCCTTACACCACTGTCTAGATATGGACGACACCCAAGGAAGGTGTGTGTTTCCAAGCAAGGTGACATTCTGTGAAGGCAATTCTGAGAAGCACAACAGCCACAAACTCCATAGTGTCAGCCCTCTGTCTAACTGGCCATCTGGGTGGAGCTCGGTGGTCATAGAGATGATATTGATTATATAACCATAGCCAGTAGAATACATTGAGTCCATAGAAGAGGGATGGAAAATAATATCAAAATAGTCATCACACTGATTGAGCTGGGGGAGGTGAGACGGCTCAGGACTTAGGAGGTCCGACTGATCAGTCATGAGGACATGGGTTGGATCCTGGGGCCTACATGGCGGAAGAGAACTGAATCACACAAATAGTCCTTCTGCTTTCAAAGCATGCTGTATTTACTTCCTCTGCATAATAAGTAAATACATGCAAAAACATTTTTAAGACTCTGGCACTATGAATACTTTATTTTCCTCTTGTTTTCAAGGTCTGGCATGATGGTTCACACCTGTAACCCCAGCCTCTTGGAGGACGAGACAGAGGATTGCTCGTCCAAGGACAGCCTGGGCTACACAGTGAGGTCCTGTCTCAACAATGACGTCATTCCTTCCATTCTATGAGATGTGCTACAGCCTCAAGAAATACAGTTCATGGCTTCATAATACTGTATTACATATTCTCATGGCTGCAATGATTCAAACCCGTGTCACCTGGCCTGAAACACTGGAAACTCCCTTCTGTAGAAATGCTAGGCAGTTTAAGTACTTTAAACACAAACAATCTCTAGAACTCTCTGGTAAGCATTTAAGTCCATTTTACAGAAGATTTGATTAAGTGAATCAAGATCTACATCGTAGGTAAATGGCAGCACTAAGGCTTGAATCCACGACTCCCAGTCTTGCCTTTTTTTTTTTTTTTTTAAATTTTTCGAGACAGAGTTTCTCCGTAGCTTTTTGGTTCCTGTCCTGGAACTAGCTCTTGTAGACCAGGCTGGCCTCGAACTCACAGAGATCCGCCTGCCTCTGCCTCCCAAGTGCTGGGATTAAAGGCGTGCGCCACCACTGCCCGGCTACCAGTCTTGCCTTTTCCCAACGCTGTACCTTCTGATTGAAGTTCTTCAGAAAACCAGTAGGAAAATCTGCCAATGTTAAGACTATGCTATGGGATTTTTAAAATGTCTTCAAAGATCTACTTTAAAGTTTTTTGGTACTTAAAAGCATTTAGATGCCAATGGAGATTGGAGGCCTTAGAGATGGAAATTGCTTTGGTGTGGATCTTGATTTATTGATACAAATTTAAGATCAATTTTGTTTTACATATATCTCTGCTCTTGATTAAGGTTTTGTGTTAGTCAAGTGAGTAGTCATGTTAGATTTTTCTTGATGTACAAAGATATATTTCAGATGGATAGTTATTTTTCAACTGTGGCTTAGGAGTATTTTTAGCTAGCTTTTATGTCTTAAATTAGCCCATTTCTATTATTTTATATTTTATCATGAGGGTTGTAGACTACCAGCAAGGTTCTGCCTGGCAGCTTTCTCCTCTGTCAGCTATGTGGCTCTGCCTTCTTTCTCCCAGCATTCAGTTTAGTTTTCCTGTCTAGCTCTATTCTACTAAGCCACTGGCCAACACAGCTTTATTCATTAACCAATAAAAGCAACACAAATACAGAAGGACCTCCCACATATCACAGCTCTCAACTCTAAACAGAATACTTTGAGGGTACCTGTTTGAAGGATGATTCTCTAGTCAAACCTTTGCTCTTCCTGGAAACTTAAGGCTCAAGACAAAAACCACTTTTCAGATAATTCCCTAGGCACCGTTTCTCATCGTCTGGGATAAAAATAATTCAGCTCAAATTCATTAGCATCTTCTCCATCCCTCCTCCTCTTTAGAAGAAGAAATATAGAAAGAGCATACCTCCCCTTCCCAGGAACTGGAGTGGGCTTAGCCCCCAAAAACCTAATTAGCATTTGAAAAGCTAATTATTTCACCAAAAGATGAGTGAAATTCTAGATTCAAAGTTCTCGATCTTTTAAAAAAGTGAGTATAAACTTAACCTTAAAGATACCTCTTCCATCTGAGAATGGTCCTGGCCTTTATAAGTCAAGCTCTTCAGAACCTCTGTCACACAGGAATTTAGTGGACATGCCGGGCATTAAGGCCTTCCAAGACACACAAGCAAGTCATCTCAAAAGATACTTTCTGTGAAAGGGAATACATTCTGAAAGCATGAAAAACAACTCCTTTCTACACACTCACACAAGTTCTGATCTGACCATGTTCCCAGGTTTACAAAGCAGTTGTGTACAAAGCCCTTGGCACAGCCAGGTGGGGCTTACTTTAGGGAAGTTGGTACTTCCATTTTCTGAAAACCTGAATTACAAGGCTGGATACACAGAAAGGTAACCATCAGGAGAGTTACCCTTAAAGAACAAACAAACAAACATGAACCTGCTTCCCCACTGCTTAGACAGTCACCAGCCAGTCAGCTCCTGAGAACCAAGGAGAATGTGTCTAAAGATGAGATCTTTCCTCCATTGGAGAAAAATTCCTTTCAGAGTGATCAAACCCAGGGCTCTATATTCTACCACTACACTTACAGTCCCAGGCCTAAGAATGCCCCCTTTTCTCTTCGGCAAATAACTTGCTGACAAAGTCACAGCTATCTTTGGCACCTGATCTGATACACTGGCTGCTTATTCAAACTGCAGATTAAAAAAAAAAAAAAAAAAAAAAAGTCACTTTTCAGAACTAGGTCAAGAATTAAACGATTAGAGCTGGGGATATAGATCAGTTGGAAAGTGCTCGCCTACCTTGTACAAGGTCCCAGAAGTGAAAACAAAAGGTTCAGAAGTTCAAGGTCATCCTAAGGGACCTACCAAGTATGGGGCCAGCCTGCCCTATAAGAGCCTCCCCCTCAATATCTAGATCAGTGGTTCTCAGCCTCTCTCATGCTGTGACCCTTTATGTTGTAGTGACCTCCAACCACAAAATGATTTTTGTTGCTACTTCATAACTGTAATTTTGCCGCTGGTATGAATCGAACGTATCTGTGTTTTCTAAGGGGCTTAGGCAACTCCTGTGGAAGGGCCCTTGGGTTGCTAGATCTATAATTTCCTCACTTAAAATTGATTCTGCTGAGGGTCTTTCTTCACTGAGCCAAACCCAAGCAGATTGCCAGTTACACGAAAAGAGATAAATGTTCACAGACCGTTCTGTCCCACACAGCACTGTCTGTCAGCTGCGGAAATCGCTCTACATTCATTCGGATCTCAGACCCTTCCAATCCTGCCCCAAATATGATATGTTAACACCGTCCCCCAAATAAATCATGTCCCCTTCCCTATGGACAGAAAACAAAGCTGGAAACACAGGCGGACCATACTTTCTATCTGGTTTAAAATTGGGACTTACGAGGACTAGAGAGGGCAGGAAAAAGCTAACACAGACAGGCTTTTCAGGGGCAGCCAGACTTGCTGACACTGTTTACGTTCAGAGGAAATGCTAATATACACTACTTCCTTTTTAACTGTCACTGGAAAAAAAATACATGAATTGAAACGAGAAAGTTGGTTCGATCCATCCAGAATTCAGAAGCCCTTGCTTGTTTGATAAAGACAGGTTTTCTGAAAGGATCTCACGCACTTCGGGACAAAGCAGATCCAACCTGATTTCTACTGAGAAAGTACATCTGAGGAAGGTCACAGCATCCAGCCTGTTCCCTCAGTGTCTCGGGACACATGAGAGCAAATAAAGGAAACAGTAAAGCAAGAGACCACCTCCTGGATGCTGAGGTGTCACCTACCCTTCCTTTTTTTGAGTTATTGAGCTGTGTGCGAGGTTTGCAGCCAACACAAATTCAAGGACAATAGTTCAAGTTCCAGATGGGACATTCCTTTTCATTTTTCAGTGAATACATATATGTATGTGTGTGTATACATATATGTATATTTTTTAAATGGATCTGCCCCCCCCTTTGCTCTTTCTTGGGGTAAACATATTTTCAAACTTTTCCATGATGAATCCACCTTCCTGACCAGACAGGTTTCCCAGTGTCTTGGGTGGTTTGTATCACTTTTCTACAGGTAAAATGAAGCTATCAGGTGCACTTGTATTTTGTTTTGTTGAATATGCTTACCCCGCCTCACCCCCCCCCCCCAAAAGGTAGTAATTTCAGAGTATCAAAACAATTTAAAGAAGTAGGGTGGTGGCGGCACACATCTTTAATCCCAGCACTTGGGATTAAAGCAGGCAGATCTCTATGAGTTCAAAGCCAGCCTAAGACTACAGAGCAAGTTCCAGGACAGCCAGGATGGCCAGGACTGTTAGACAGAGAAACTCTGTCTTGAAAAACAAAACAAAACACCATTTCAAGAAACTCATCTTTCCAATCTCTGAGATTTCACAGTTTAATGTCCAGAGAAACCTTTGGAGAGGGTCAGTTTAACATGTCATTGCAGATACAAGGCTACAACAAGACAAGAGGCCACAGTTGCGTTGATCCCATCAAGAGTCATGGCTACAGTAAGAAAGAAAACATTCTAGCCACCCAGATGGAGCCTGGTTTTGGTTTTTCAATGAGATGACCTAGTTCTATATTTAATCCAACAATAGATGTATCTTTAAAAAAAAAACCTACATTAATCTTAATTTCCCCCTCATTTGGGATGGGTTTTACTATTCTGATAATCCATAAATTTCAGAAGGAAAACTCTGCAGCTGGGAAGAGCAGTGGGCTAACCTGGGTTATATGATCTGCATGTATAAACTACTACCTGAGGGCAGTCTATCAGAAGCTAGCTCCAAGGAAGCCAAAACAAACCTGGGAAATGTGTCAAGACGGGCTCTCAGGGCCCTGTTACACACGGGATATGCTTGAAACCTTGGCAGGGTATTTTCACAGCTATGTCTTAGATAGGCCTGATAATGGGAACTCGGTCAGCCTTTCTTTCATGTTTGGAGTTCTCATTTCCCCCTGCAACTTTCTAACTAAATTTACTACCTTCCAATCGCAGCGTTCCCCTCACCAAATCTTTCTGTTCTCAGTTCTGGAAAAGAGCATTACAATCTGGATGCTGGAAAAACTCTGGCGCCGTGAAAAGGTCAGGGCGAAAAGGAACAGTTAGTAAAGCCAGGCAGCTAGGAAGTGATTTTCAGCCCCAAGAGACTTTGGTATTACCCGAGACTGCTCTGCTAAAGCGGTGTCTGTCTGCCGGCCTTTGTGGCTCTTGATCATCCCTCTGCTTTTACACAGAGAAGGGTTTGTTCTACCTTTTAAAAGCACATTCTCCTCCTCCACCCCCTCAGCATCCTGAACGAGAGGCCGCGAAAGCAAGAGTCTTCTTACTGACAAATTTAGAAGCAGTGGTCCTCAGGCTATAAAGCTGTGACCCTTTTATATAGCTCTTCATGTTGTGGTGACCTCCCCCAACCAAAAGATTATATTCAATGCTACCTCATTATTCTAATTCTGCCGCTGTTGTGAATCATAATGCAAATATCTGCTATACAGATACTCTGAAAAGGCCGGTCAACCTCAAAGGGGTCGCGACCCACAGGTTGAGCCCTCCTTCCTGCCTGAGACTTTAGCCGTCTAACCAAAACGTGAAAGGTTCCGCTTTCTCCCAGAGCAATGCAGAGGAAAGAGTCGCCAGCTCTGCTCAGTATTATTTCCAGGCTGACAGATGTTATGACTCCTGGTCATATTCACATATTGTTTTCAGGGTGCACGGCGAGGGGGTAAAACATGGTCAGAGCCGAGCATGCAGAGCTCTCGGTGAGCAGCAATGGCATTCTGAACAGTGGTAGAAATACCGTCACAGCTAAGAGGAGCACCCCCTACATTTTAAAATAAAAACGTGGGTGCACTGATAGTCACAATCAAAATGATGTTTTTTGGGGGTGCCAGGACTGAATCCCAGGGGCCTTTCTATTACTTGAGTCCTGCTCTCGGTTCCATAACGACTCAGTAAGTTTCCTCCCTCCCGCAGACTCAGTTTACCACGGTACTAAGCCAGCCATCGTGTCCTCGGCGGGGCAGGATTGAAATATTTTGAAATCCTGTGTCATTCCTACTGAGTTCTTTATGGAAGAGCATGACCCTGACCTTCAGATTTTCATAATTATATATTCTGACCGTTTGGCTTAAAAAAAAGAAACTGTACAAACTACACATCTATGAAAGAGACCTAAACAAGTAAAAGTAACGTCCGAGTTTAATTTCAACCTCTTCAAATACAATGAAAGAGCCGCCGTTCTGAGAACGTCGAAGGGATAAGGAATCAGTTTTTAGTGTTTGCCCCCTCCACCACCCCTCTTCTTTTCCGAGTAGGCTTACTAGGAAAAAGGTTTCTGAAGTTTCATTGGGGGGAGGGGTTGGCCTACATTCAGAAATGTCTTAGAATAGGCATAAAAAAAAAACTAATAAATAATCATAAACCAAAATACATTAAAATAAAATTACAGTACATAAATTGCTCCTACAAGGTCCATTACGTTAGAAGATCCTTCCCAAGGTTCATAAATAAAGTCGTTTTGACTCAAAATCGCTTCCTGCACGGTGATGAAGATTATGCAGAAACCTAAGTGAACTGCAAGCAAGTTATCGGTAGGGTGATGTCCAAACTACTTGAGCGGGCACGGGTGGGGGAGACTGTTGTTTTTGATCCAAGTGAAACACAATAGCAATGCACTTGTCCCACTTCCCCGAAGTCCTCGAAACCTGGAAAGAAATGACACGGAATGGAATGAGTGGCTCAGAAGTCAAGAAGTCAGTTCCCTCCCGGCCAGCCCAAAGGATAGTGTCCAGAAAGACACCATGTGGTTATCTTGGCGCAGAGACACACGATAAAGCAGTACGAGGGTACACCGCACTGACCAAGGGCGATCATGGTGGTGAGAAAGTGGTCCATCCACCGTGCGGGCTCCCTGCCCGAGTTGCTGTCCTTCCCTCCCCGCATGGCCTCTACCAGTTACAGCTAGCCCATCTTCTCGTCACCTCTCCAGAAACTTGCAAAGATCTTTCATTTTGCCTCGAGAGCGGGAACAGGTGAACAAGCTCTCTTATCCTTCCCAACAACCACGCTGACGTTTCTTGGTGTCCCAAGTTGCTAGGACCTTACCTACAGGGGCCCAGGGTGCCGCCCTCTTCAGGCAGAGTTGGAGGTGCTGCGGAGAAGCCGGTGGCCGAGCGACGGCTGCGAGTGAGCAGGCTGGTGCGCGTGCTGGAGTTGGTGTGGATGAGGGTGGGGGTGAGGGTGCGGGTGCTGGTACGGATGGGGATGAGGATGAGGATGCGGATGCGGGTAGGAGTGGAGCTGTTGGGACTGAGGCTTGGGTTGAGGTTGAGGCGGCATCTGCGGTTGAGGCTGGATCTGCGGCTGGGACTGAGGCTGGAGCTGGGGCTGGAGCTGGGGCTGAGGCTGAGGCTGAGGTTGGGGCTGGGGCTGGATCTGCTGCGTCTGCGGAGGCTGCTGCTGGACCAGGTGTTGCTGCTTCTGCCGCGTAGACTTGACCGCCAGTATGGCCTGCCGATTTTTGTACTGCACCATCTGCAACGTGATCTCCGCGTTCCAGCCCTGGTCCTGGGGGCACCGAAAGTCGATCTCTTTGCCCTCCGCCATCACCACAGTGAAGTACATGTACTTGCCCTTGCGCTCCACGCAGTCTACAGTCTTCATGTTTGAAAAGTGTAATTCCTTGAGCTTCACTGGTGGCTCAAGGCCGGCGACGGTGGGGCCACTAGGTTGGGACGATTCAGCTGTCCCCTGCCCGGGCTGCTGCTGCTGCTGTTGCTGCTGCTGTTGCAGCTGCTTAGGCGGGATAAGCAGCAGCCCTTCCTCGGTGAGGATGCAGCACTTTTTCTTCCAGAGCTGCAGCAGCCCGTCGCTGCGCTTCTCCAGCACTCCTTCCTTCAGTGCCTTGCAGCCGCTGCTCTCCAGCATCCTTCCGGCATAAGGGGTGCCGATGCTCGGCTCGGCCTTTCGGCTTCCAGACGCCCGGGATTGGGGCAGCAGCAGCCGCCGCGCGCTGTCCTCACCCCAGCAGCTTCCGCGGCCGCCTGCCCGGAGCGCGCAGAGGAGGCTGACTCGCAGGAGGCAGAGGGGTGGCGGTGGCGGCTCGGGGTCCCGACAGAGGGACAACCGCGTCCTGATGCGCCACAAGATCCCGGAGCCGCGAGCAGGCTGCTCTCCGCCGTCCTCCCTCGAGCGCTCACCGAAGGGCACTGGCCGGGCTCCCTCGCGGCGCTTTTCAATGGGCCACCCACCCCACCCCCGAGTGACACCCAGCGGAAAAGGCGGCTCCTGGCGCCCGCGCCGCGGGGGAAAACCCAGCTCCGAGAGGCGCTCGGCAGCCGGCGTCCGCCTCATTAACTTGGGGCCTTCCCAGAGCCGCCGCGACCACGCCCCCGAGGCCTGGCTCCGCCCCCGCAGCCCCGCCCCCGACTCCACCTCCGCCGCCCACGGCCTTCCGAGCCGGCTCCGAGCTCGAGCTCCGGAAACTCCTGGCGGCTCCACGCGGTCGGTCGCCGCGACTGCCAGGCGGCCAGGCGACGAAAGCCTACGCCCAGAGGCGCCGAAAGGCCATTCCCCCCCCCCCGCGGCTCCGCCCTCCCTTGGCGGGTGGGCTCTCCGCTCTCCGGGCGGGTAACCTGGGGAGCCGGGGTGAGCGCGGAGAGGGTTCCCTGGCGTGACTTTACATATGGCCATGTAAACAGCAGAGGGAACAAAGCCCAAGAATGCTCCGTACTTTTTTTCAGCCATTAAAACAGTACGGCTACCGGTTGGGCATATGGCACAGAAAGGGTGGACTCATGCCAGGTATCTTCTCTTTCCACCCAGGGTACAGGCAATAGCACCGCGCTCGGGTTTGTTCCCTTATGTGTCATGTGTGTGAACGCGAGACAGAAGTCAGCAGATCCCCTGGTACTGGAATTTAGGTTGTGAGCCGCCGTGTGGATTCTAGGAATTGAACCAGTGTTCTCTGCAAGAGGAGCTCTTAACTGCTCGACCATCCCTCTGTAGCAGCAGCTGCCAGAAGTTCGTAGTCTCATTTGTAACCCTCGGCAGGTGTCTTACAAATACCTATTAGAATCTAACTTTGGGAAGATCCTACTCCCGTTCTTGTACTTAAACATTTCCGAGACGCTGCTTCCTGGTAATGCAGGATAAAAGGGAGAGACATTCTCTGGTTTGGGAAAAATAACCCCTAAGTCTACGGTCACCATAGGGTAGGACCTAATAGTCCGGTTGCTGTCACACGGCAATATACAAGAATGCAAGCAAAGAGAAAGCGAAACACCAAGTATTCAAAGTCCTTGTGTACCACGCTAAGAAATTAAAAAGGTGCATTTCTAGTCGCACGCCTTTAATACCAGCACTCAGGAGGAAGAGGCAGGTGGATCTGTGTGAGTTCGAGGCCAGTCTAGACTACAAGAGCTAGTTCCAGGGCAGGTTCCAAAGCTACAGAGAAACCCCGGCTCGAAAAAACAAACAAAAAACAAAACAAAAAAAAAAACAACCTTTTTAAATTTCTAAAAGAAATGTCTTAAAAGTCCTAAAATGAATTTGTATTACAGGGTCTAGCATACTTTTTCAGTAAAGGATCAGAGTTGTGTAAAGATTTCTAATGCGATTAAACACAAAGAGTATCTCCTTGTATATCTATGACTAGATTACTAAACATCTTTCTTTCCCCCCGCCTCTGTAGAACAAGTGAGCAGTCCAGTTCTTACATGACCAGCTGTCCATCTTAGCAGAATGGCATCCGTAAAGGAAACTTGAGTACCGGAAGCCAGATATAGTTGACAAAGACATACAAAACATTCACTCTTTTCCTAAATTACTTGCAAATGCCACAATAGCCTACATAGATTTCAAATGTACCCACTTAATTCTGACTAGACTTAATAAAACGAACCACAATGAATTTTAGAACTTTGTAGATTGAAACACTGCTCAGTTTATTTCAACAGCCACCATTACCACCTCACTGGCAATAATGGTCTTTTTAAGAAAAGCAAAACCCAAAGATCAATGGTCAGAAAACGCATTGTAGTAAATAGTTTTAAAAAAATGTTTTGCTTTTCATAACTAATGGCTCATTCAACTTTTGAGGACATCGCGTTTTCCACCTGTCTGGCACACACCAGTACCTATTGCCAAAGAGAAATAGACTTCTGAATTGAGAAACTATTCGTAAGGTCCCTATCTAAACGACATCCAAACAGTTCCAGGACTGAATGAAGGAGTGGGTGCATCGTTATCACCCCATACTTGGATGTGTAAGGGGTCTGGATATACAAATGTGCAGCCAGCTTACAGCAGTTCAGTTCAGAGGTCAGAGCAGGGACGAAGATGTGGTGTGGGCTACAGCTCAGCTCTGCCCATTGCTTCTGTTCTTGACTGGAACAGAAACCTTCCGAGGCTGGGCTCTCAGGGTGTGAACAGCAATACTTGTAAGGCCAAACCATGAATTCAAGGTGTAGGCTATAGAGATGGTGTGAAAAAGATGTCACACAACGTGCAAGTCTGACTCTTAAAAGTCCATCTAGATTGGGTCACATTGAGTCAAAGTCTTTTTCTGAGCAATATTGTGAGGTATTTATGTCTGCAAGAGTTGAAGAACTGGTGACATGGCTCAGGGGGTGAGGGTGCTTGCTGGCCTCTCAAGCCATTGCACCGAACATGCACACCAAGACAAAGTTTTCCTTTCACGTTATCTAAGCACCTTGGAGGCTAGGGCAGGAGGATGGAACGAGATCAGCCTGTGGCACAGCGTGACACTATCTCAAGAGAAAAGCTAAACGGTGCTATTCCAGGAAAATGTCAAGCGCATAAAACAGACGTTTTCTAAAAGAAAACCCTCAAAATTCCTCATTTCTAACTATGTTATTCTCATTTTTCAAGATGCACGGCTCAGTTTTGTAGTATTAGCTGATGGACGGGTGCCCCCTAGTGACCAATTGGTGTAACAGAGCTCACTGCCTCTTCAGAACTAAGGTCAATTGTTCTCTAATTACAGGGATGCAGACCAGCTTTGCCGCACAGCTCCTACACAGTTGAAGGAGTTGTGACACTCCAATTCCTATCCCCAACCCCTGCACCTGTCCTTTATTTTTTTGCTCCTTTCAGGCAAGGGGGGGGGTATGGGGGAGGGGAGTTTCCATATTCACAGCACATTTGCAGGCCGCAAGAGGTCTTCAGACCCCAGCTGGATCTAAAAACCAGTCAGGTCCCACAGAATGAAAGCCTCCTCTAAATAGAAACCAGAGCAGTAGTTTAAAATCTGTTTCACTAGATACCCAAGTTCAACCTAAATGGCAGTAGCTTTACTGGCCACTGAGTTCTTTCCCAGCTAGTATATGGCAAGCATCTATAAGCACCCTCCCCAATCACACCTGACCAAGACAGCCATCTAAGAAAGGCTCAGAGCCCAGGAGCCCAGCTCATCAGGATGAAGATAGAATGGTTGAAACTCATTTTCCTTGTCTTCTCTGGATACCAGAGATCACACAGGTGTTCTTATGTGTCTTTGAAATTAAGGGTAGCAAACATGAAAGTTTTTCTATCTTCATTGCTTTAGTAAAATAGTACCTAGTCTATTAGGCACGTGTTACCTAGGCAAGGCTTTTTTTATTCTTTCTTTCTTTCTTTCTTTCTTTCTTTCTTTTTTTTGGTTAGGCAAAGCTCTTAAAACACTAAGCAAAAATTTAAAAACCTGGAGGCTGAGCGGTTAAGAGCACTGGCCGCTCTTTTAGGTCCTGAGATCAATTTTCCAGCCACCAAATGGTGGCTCACAACCATGCGTATCTGGTGCCCTCTTCTGGCAAGCATGCATACACGCAGGCAGAACTATTATAATTTTTTTAAATGTTGAAAAAGAAATCACATCAGGTTCTAGAATTATTTTCCAAATTATGCTCACAAAGTAAACTATCAATTTTAAGTTTTGTGCTGAGAACTTAACGAATTCCATGGTTACATCACACCTAGCGCTAGATCTATTTTCTTACTGTTAGTCACACCAGGTTTAACTTTCTGTCAAGTAACTCAGGAAAAACAAAGACTGTGCATGTAAGCAAGCACACAAAATGGCAGTAAAATGCCCAGGAAATCTCCTAGTTCCAAAGTCAGGATGGGAAAAAAGCTGCAGAGAAGCTACCCTCCTTGTGCAGCACAGGTTCGAAATCCCCGAAGGCCGCCCTCCCTTACTTACCAGTTCTCTGCTGCTCCCTCACTCTAGCCTTGGTCTTCCGTTTCCGGTGAGCCTAGGACCCTCCCTAGCCTCGGATCTCAGTGTGTCAGCTTGGTTCCGCTAGCCAAATGTCATCCACTTCCTGCTCACCTTCAAAATTCCAGCCACCCACCAGCCACAAGTTTTTACCCTAGCAGAAACTATTTTGCTGAACCACAGGCATTAAATAAGCCTGCCGGTGTGTCACTGTCCCGGATCAGCTGTTCCGAGTTCTTCAGTTTGAAAGCACTGCCTAACCACGAGCTTTACTTCATGCAAGTCTCACTTCCTGTCACCAGTTTTTACGTTATTGTGTCCAATTTCTTTTGATATCAAAGAACCTACCTAGTTGTTGAAGGAAGCTGAAAACCCTGAAACTACAGTAGGATGTCAACCAGAAGCAGACTACTAAGGACGTAAGTGTTCAGGGCACTGATGGAATCATCTTTAAATTCCTAGACCATTTCCACTTCTCTAAAAGCGTGTGATAAACCTTAAGCAGTCCAAGAACTTGGTTTTTTCTTTAAACCCAGGTTACAGTTTAATGTCTAGAACTGTTAACCAGTATATACAAACAGCACATCTCAATACCAGATAATACTGCTAATACTTTGCCACTGCCAGATACATTTACTTTTAGTAACGCAGTGGTTTAAGTTACCAAACACTGGTAACTATAAACACCAAGTTTATATAGGAATATTTAAAAACTGTGTAGCATTTGTTTCTCAAAGTCCCTATATATGCTTCTTCTGAATTATATATTCTGCAAATCAAAAATAAAATTCCGTTTAAAGTCAAAATTAAAGACTAAATCTTAATATACTAACGACTAAAAATGAACTATAATCTTAAACCAAACCTGAAATCACAACATTCAAATATTTATTTCTGCAAGCAAGATACGGCTTTCAGTTTGTAACCCAGCTAACCCCACAAATTTAGCCTTACAAATAGTAATATAAAGACTCTCAGATGCAGCTAACCCTAACTCCTAACCCAACTTCATCATACCTACACACAAAAAGATCTGCCAAAGTTAATGTCTTTTCTTATGGAAGAGGCAGACCCCATTCTTCTGTTGCCCACTCACCACTAGCAAAGACAGAGCAGAGCCAGCACCGCTTTGAGGAGCTGTCAGACACTGGCGGGAAACTGCAGTGGACAACCCACCAGCGGTGAGTCTACTGCTGTCCATTACCGGACCTGAAAGATCAGCCTTCCAGCTACTTTCTCAAAGTTTGTGTTTATAAAGAACTGTACAGGGCTTAGGGAAAAGAACTTCTTGACATCACACGAATAGCACCAAGAATGTAAAATCAGAATTGCACCATGGAATCTTTCTGTTCTTCATATCACAAACTCACGTGGCTAAGATTCTCTGAAAATCAATTTTATTTTAACAAGTCATAGTGGTTTAAGCACAGAATAGCTGCTCTCCAATCTTCAAAGAAATTATGTGTAGTTGTAAAAACTTCAAGTATCACCAGTATTTTATAAAATTAGATCCAATTTTATTAAGGATTTCAAATTACATATTTCAGACTTCTAGAATGGAATAGAACCATTTGGGGACTGACAAAATGTCATAATGAACACTGACCCCCATGTCCAAAGCACATTCCAATCATACAACAAGAAGCAGCTACCTGTTCACTTTGGCAACAGCTACTTCCTAAGTAAGGAAGGGAAAAGACTGTGCTAGCTCTTTAAGTTCACCGAAAACGGGATTCTATCTTTAGATTACAAACTTTAATGTTCAAGAAAATAAGCTGTGTTTAGATGAACTATGATTACAGAAAATAGCACAAACAATCTAATAGATAGCAACCAAGTCATTTTCAAAATAAAGGAAATAATGTAATTGGTTAAGGATTTCCAGTAGTTAAAAATCTCAGGAAGAGGTTAGTTACAGAATGTGTTCACATCCTAAGACCTTAATACTGAAATTTCACAAAAAGAATATCAGCTCTCCACAAAAGGGAAAAAAAAAAAAAGATGTCAATTTGATTAACAGCAGGAATGACATGAAAGACTGTCCTCCAAGCACAACCCAATTACCACACCCTGGGAGGCAAAGCCCCTTTCCCCAAAATGAACAGTAATTAGCCTGAGGTATTTTAAACGTGGCTCTTAGCATCTAAAAGTTTAATGTCATCACCCCTGCAATGGCCTCATTACCATTTGGGATTTATTACACGTGGTCACTTGCAACACTCAAAGGGGGGGGGGCACTAAATAAAAAGAAAGGACCCCTTGAATCTCTTGAAGTCATGTACTAGTTCATCCATTCCCACCAGAGTAGGAGATACACATTCTCCAATTTAACGATTCAAGCTCGGTGTGACTAGAATGCTGACCGTCACACTGTGGTACACAGGCCTGATTCTTTTGGGCATTTAGTAAGATTGAGAAGATGAGAGAATTACCCCAATATGCCTTAACATATCTGTGAGGTAGTTAAATCAATAGTACCACCCATTCTCAATTCTCCACAGTAAACAGAGCATGGCTAAGTGACACACTACCCATCCTTGAGCACTGAGTATTCAAATAAAGTCACAAAGATACTTAGTTCTAACAAATAGAATTTAACCTTTGTTTAAAAAAAGTATGGTACAACACTCGTTAGTTTTCAGAGCACATGTTTATGCATTCCTTCCTCCAAAGTTGGTCAACATGGAAGACTAGGCATCCCTGAACTCAAGCTAACCCTCTGCAAGCCTCAATCAGCACAAACTGAGACATCATCCTGCGATAGCTCAAACTGTGTGACATTTTTATTTTACGCTATAAAAACAAAATTAGGCAAACAAGAGAAAAATTCAAAATAGGTTCAAATGATGTAAGTCCATCCTTTCCAGGAAAGCAGAAGGTAGTCCCTACCGCAAAGAAAAGATATTTCATTAATGGAGGTTTTCAAAGTACATTTAAATACTATCAGATTAAGTTCTGGAAACAAAACAAAACAAGAAAAACCAACGCCTAGCATTTGTTCAGCTTGCTTAACTAATAGCCATGAATTGACTTCTGTTACAGCATCTAAAATATAAAACTCCCTTAATAACCTCAATTATTAGGTTTGATCTTACTGGAAATTCTTAACCACAATTTTCCTTTCTCCAACGTGTCATTCACCGCATCCCCTAGCAACAATACAGAAGCATTAGTGGATGCAGGCAGACTTCAACTTGTTCTTCTACCAGCTGAAACCAACTTTGGTTCTTTAGGAAGGCAGCAGCTAAACCAAATGAGTTCAACAGTTGATTTTCATAATTGTATTACAATAGCTACATGATGAAAATATTCCAGAAGAACCAAGCTGCAGCAATAAATGAACATGCAATAGAGAGGATTTATATGCATTCAACATATATCTGACAGAACTATAGTAAGTAGTCTAGGCAGAACAAATTGGTCTTTAAAATATCAATTTCCTTTCCTTTAAAAACTTACTGATTCTACCAAGAAAATACAAAACCATAAGGCTGTGAGTAACTGAGTCGAGCTTAGGCTATTACAGGGCAGGCCGTCCTCAAGGCCAGGCCTTCTGCTTCACTGCTGCTTGCACTCTGCAGGGTTCTGATCCTTCTGTTAAAGGAAAACAATACGTCAATCTAGCTTCTGCCTACTCGGAATTGTTCAACAATAGTCACTTTATCACAGTGTTATAAAAATGAGGGCGAAAACAAGTGATGTGGGTTAGTAGCAAACTACTGCATGTTAGCAAGTCACTTATGTATACAATAAAGCTCTATCTGAGATAATCTTCAAAATAATCACCTTGGACATTTAACTAAGTCTTTATTCTCAAAGATAACCTGTTTATATTTAGCTCCTCTTAGACTAACTCATACCTATCCAAGTATTTTTTACTTCCCTTATACTTGCTTATTAAAAAGCGCCTTCCTTCCTGCTAACAGCATGTGGTTGATGAATGAAGTCAGATCAATCTCTGAAGAGAAGCAGCTTTTAGGGATTAAATAGCAGTAACAGTGGTTGGAAGAATCCAGCACACAGCACTGCTCGAGTTCAAAGCACTCCTGCATCCAGATCTCCTTTAGCTAGCCAATTAAACACTAATTATAATTTTCCTTTGGGAGGAAAGCAATCTGAGCAATAAGGTTTTAATTCTTAGAAAGAGCCAAGTCCCAAATACGGAGCATGTAGGAGTCTCATCTACTAAGTTCAGTCTAAGTTACACTGAAAAGAAGCACGGGCTTTGCTCACCTTTGGGTCATAGTCAGGGTCATTTTCCTCATCTCCTTCTTCTTCCCCTTCCTATATTAAAGTTCAAAATGCATCCATGAAGTAGGTACATATTAGGAAATATTGACTCATAACGTATAGAAATTTTAGTACAAGTTACTCTATGGGTCAACAGATTCTCATGATTACAGAGTTTGTTGATAATACAATTTAATATGAAAGCATCTAACATGAAAAATTTCCCAACACAACTTGAGACATCCAGACAGCTTTTATTGAAAAGATTTACTGCAGCCAACGTTGGAAAAGTTTACTGCAGCTTTTGACTTCTTCAAAGAGCTGATAACCCTGCAGCAGAACAAAATTATTTGAAATAAAAAAAAAATGTTGCTGAGTTTTGCAATTTATTTATTGAAACCTTATACATACATTGTTTGGCTGTAGAATTCTAAAATCATATTTTCCAAAATTATCCCAAATCACAGAATGATTATGGCAAAGGAATACATTAATCATTCAATAATTTCCTCCTCAATGTGTCATACAGTGCATTATCTGTTCATTTGGTAAACATTACCTCATCAGCTTCTTCGCCTTCTTCATCATACTGAAAAGAGAGGACAAAGTGTGAGTGAGTATTGCATCAGCAGCACCCATCAAACAGCAAATGGAGTAAGTTAAAAAAAAAAAAAGCCAAAAACTGCAGAAAAATTCCCCACCTTGCAAATGGAGTAAGTTAAAAAAAAAAGCCAAAAACTGCAGAAAAATTCCCCACCTTTGTGCTAGCTACAGGCTGTAGCATTTCCTTATTTCTTTATGCTCTATACAACCTATGAACACTCAAAGAGCTCTGTTGTTTCATGACATCAAATTAAAAGTAAAATATACCCACTGGTAACCAAGTTGCATCAACTCAAAAATTTTTCTAACAAAAAAAAAAGTAAAACTGAAAATAATGAATCCAGATATCCTAGACACTTCTAAACTGAGAAAAGCCATCCAAAGCATTTGCTTAATTATGAATTCATCTGTCCTACTTACTAAA
The DNA here is from genome assembly GCF_014885135.2 of Alexandromys fortis. Taxonomy (NCBI): domain Eukaryota; kingdom Metazoa; phylum Chordata; class Mammalia; order Rodentia; family Cricetidae; genus Alexandromys; species Alexandromys fortis. Next base: position 11,651,660 of record NW_026067906.1, on the reverse strand, counting down.
CAGTCTAACCGTCAGAGTTGTGCTACGGTGCCCCCGCAGCAGCCCCCCGGCAGGACTCAAGCGTACTCACATCATCGTCATCGTCCTCAATAGCCTCCCCAGTGAAGTACAGCACTGATCTCGGGATTATCCGCTCCCGTAAAAAGTGACCAATCTCAAAGTCTGCAGCCAGTATAGCCTCCGAATCATCATCCTATGAAGAAAAGTAATTGTCACATGTAAGTTAACTTTGCTCTCCTGTCACTTAGATCAAGTGGTCACTTACATGTTAGCAGGCCAGCATATACAAAAAAATATTATACTAAATAAAAACTGGATCTATTTATTTATTATATGGCTTCTTGTTTAAAGAGCAAAAAAGCAAAAATGCAACTTTGTGACATCCCCTTTGGAAAGACTGGAAATAGGGCTGACAAGATGGCTCAGCAGGTAAGGTTCAGCGGTTAATAGCACTGGATTCTGTGGTCAACACTTGCAAGCCACCCACACCTAGTTTTAAGACTCCAGTTCAAGCGGATTCTATACCCTCTTCTGACTACTGCAGGCATCGTGCATACAAGTGGAATGCACGCATGTTCCCGACTACTGCACATAAAACAGTATTGAATCTTCAGCAGGGATGGTGGCGCAGCCTTTAATCCCAGGACCCAGGAAGCAGAGGCAGGTGACTCTTTGGGAGTTCCAGCCAGCCTGGTCTAAATAATTGAGTTCTGGATCACCCAGTGCCACAGAAAGCCTGTCTTAACAACAGAAAAATAAATGTCTAGCTTTTTGATTTCATGTATGCTAAATTGAATAAACACTCAACTCACCAGATCTGCATTCTCAGGAACTGCAAAATCAAGAAAAGAAATCCAAATGTGAAAAAAAAAAAACACCAATATTTACAATAAGCACCGACACACACAACCAAAGCTAAGACACCACTTACCTTCAGGAGGGGTAAAAAAATTAAAGAAAGAGTCGTTGGATACTGTTTTAGTCACAGTACAGACTGTCCCACGTCCCTTGTGTTTCTGCTTCTTTTTAATGGTTTTCAAAGTAACATTCTTTCCTTTTTTCCAATCTATCTGGCACCTTAGGAAACAAAATATATAGGACTCATGGTATTTTACTACACTTGACTGCTAGATTTTATAAGAGTATATGTAAATTTTTAGAGGATAATTAAACTTAAATAATGGGAACTTTCTAAACAAAACATTAAAGTTTACAGATTTATAATAGCAATAACATATGATGTAAAGAAAGTGATTAACATTCTTTCCCAAAAATATACATGCTAGAGCCAGCCCCAGAGGAAAACAGCAGAGACTGCAATGTCCGGCAATGCAGAATCTAGCAGGATACACAAGGGTATGTCATACTGTAAGCTCTGCCTACAATTAAACGAAAAACACAGCAGCACAATTAACTCACCCTGTACAGCCCATAATTTCTGGTCCATCAAAAGAAAAGGGATCAGAATTATCCGGTTCTGACCTCATCCTGTAAGTCTTTGTTAACACTTCATTTGTGAAATATTCATTGGGTTCAAAGTGAAATTCTAAGATAAAACTCTTTAAAAGAAAACAAAAGTGAGTTAAATTCTTAAACCGTGAATTTCAATGCATTCATTAACACTCAGCCTGACCCGTGATTTGATAAGCACGCAATGCTGTCCTCCCACTGAAACAATCCTAACAGGAATATAAGGGAACCCCTAATTACGTGAAAGCTAAAAGTAAATGAGGCACAAGACAAATACGGTTTCAAATTAAATTTATGTTAGGTAAATCTAAATAAACGACCAAGTGCCCCTTCTTTCCATCTCTCCAGAGACACTAATTTTAAATATGAAGGTGGACTTCAACACCACACGAAGACTTTACTCTTCATTTACAGCTCTGTCCATTGGTAACAGGCACAGCAAGGACGCTTAGCTGATCTCTCCTCAGGGAGGCCCTTGGCACCATCTACCTGAAGGCATTCCAGGCACACTGAACACACTGTTATTGTTCTATTTTATCCACTCTGATCTAGGATCACTGAGTATCCGTACAGAATCCCATCACCAAACGAATGTATTTAATATAGAGAGCACCAGTGTCTGCTGCAATACCTCACTTCCACTCCTTACTCTTGACGGTTTAAACCTGCCTGTAAACACTACAAAACTATATATTCAAGCTGTCTTACCATGGGTTGGCCAGCATCCGAGAACTTCACTTTAATATCTTTCAAATGCTTCAGAATAGGCTCATCATGCTCCTGCAAATTAAAATAAACATTACTATCTAACTACAGTGAAGTTTTGTATAGCAACTATGAAGCATAAAGCTTTCTCCACCGGAATATTATGGTTTAGGGAACTGAAGCTACGTCATACTGACTGACCCATCTAAAAAATACAAAAAGCCTATGAAAGGCCTTCTTTAACCGAATGTTTCCTGATTAGATCTGATGCCCTTCTCCCCGTCTGTTCCACACTGGTAAAGCAGGAATGCAACACACACGCATTAAGTCCATTCCTTTCTGCTAGTGTTACCGCCCAGTAATCACTACAACCCAGGCCAAGGGCTCAACAAGTGCGGCAGTTTCCCAGTGAAGGCTAACATCTCTGCTTTTCTGGGAATAAGATATTTGCAAATGAGTTTAACAGCTTTATATCCTAAGGCGCAAATATCCCCTGGATTAGCAAGTTTCAAACTGAAAATATTTCAGGTCAATACAAATGAAATACCCAAGTTTTCTCACCACCCTGCCTTGAGATACTAAAGCACAGGAAACCAAGAAGGAACCAACTGATAGTGTCAATCACACCAAAGATACTATTTTATTACTAAATTTGACCAAATACTTTGATCAAGTCAAATTCTTTCTATAAAACTATAAGTAAAGTGAAGAAATTAGCAACTACAAATATTTGAATGTCAGACTTTTTTTTAGGTAAACAGGTTGTTTTGTGAATTAAATTTCCTGAACCATATCACTGAGCAAATCAACATTCTTAAAAACTGTCAACCAAAATTCTGGAATCCCTTTAGGGTCTTCTTTTTCTTCATCCTTTTTCTCATCTTCAATCTTGACCTTTTCTTTCAGTTCCTCCTTGAAAAAGGACAGCAAACAACTAAATGACTATGCTGGGTCTTTGGATAGGCTTTTATGACCCCTATTTCACTAAGGGTAACTTTCAACCTTCAATGTTCTGGTTTAGCTGTGCAAGTACTGTCCTTATCCAAACCTCATTTCCACAGAAATCAAGAACCACCAGGCAGATCAGGGCTGCAGGGATACCGCAGAAATCGCCCTATGTTCAGCCTGGCACTCTGAATCAGAATAATGTACTGATCAGACTCTCTTAAAAGTAGAAGGCCACGTAACACAGCACAGATCCGACAAAGCTGCCATTATTCACTGCAGGCAGGGCAATTGAAAGCTGTCTGGCTCCTTGCCCGTCATCATAAAATTCAAAGGAAACCACACAAAAAGCTCAAAATAGTATAAGACAATGCCAGATTGAAGAGCGGCTCATCTGCACTATCCACACACAAAAGAAAAAGGCAATCCCTGGGTGTGAAAACACCACTGAGACACACTGCTGAACTGGGTGGTGATGCTTTTAATCCCAGCACTTGGGAGGCAGAGTCAGGTGGATCTCTGAGTTTGTGGCCAGCCTGGTCTACAAAACCTAGTTCCAGGATAGGTCCTGAAGCTACAGAAGCCCTGTCTTGAAAAGCAATAAAAATTTAAGAAAAAATGAAAAGCAAATGCACTTCTGAGAAGTCCTTGTCGTAGGAGACAGGAAGAGCCCGCTGGCACTCACCGAAACCTCTTCCTCCTCATCCGCTTTCCACTCACACTCTTCTTCTGTAGGCTCATAAATTGCATTAATGATCTCAAATCGCTAAAGTAAAATAAAATAAAGAGCTTGTATAAACACATTAGCACCCCAGCTTAAAACTACTGGTTTCTAATTAATGCCTCATAGATAGAACAAGTAAATAGCACAAGTTTTACTAATAGCACAAAGCTTAATAGTTTAATGGTTTCACTACCCATACCATTCACTAAGTATCTACCATTCACAAGTATGTTTTCCTGAGTTAAACAGCATAATTCATTACCTTATCGAATAAAGGCTGATAGAGAACAGCATACTTCCTTTCGAGATCATGAACTTCCTCATAGAACTTGGCTTCTATCTGTGCACATTTAACCTGAAGATTCTTGAGAGCGTTCACTCGTCTCTTGACTACTTTAGGCAAGCTGAAAGTTTAGAAACCAGATACATAAGAATCACAGAAAAACACAACTCACATTTTATTCACATGAAAACTGAAACATAAGTATTTTATAATAAAGTTCAGTATGAACAGAATCTCGGTGATAGATGTGACAATGCATAACAAGTCGATCAACCGGCCGAGCTCAATTTGATTTGTGTGCAGGCGCTACCTCATCTGTATAACTGGGGAAAGGAGTGTACTTTGGAGAAATGGGTGTTTCCCAACACTTTCTGTATTTAAATTGGAACTTGAAATGACACTAAGAACATATTATGATGAATATGCCCGTTCATACCTGACACCAGCGATATAATACAATACACAATGCGATTTCCTGTTCTTAAAGGGTACGAAGGTCTCATATTGCCCACTGGCTGCCTCGAGGACATAGCCAAGGATGCCCGTTGCCCTCATCATCATCCCACTTCTACCTTCCAAGTACATCATACTTGGTTGGTGCTTTTTTGAATTATACATTAGATTAAATTCATAAAAAGTACACACTTAAGCAAGACATACCTAATTTTAGAAAATCTGATTAAGAAATAACCTGAATCCACATTTATTGTCTTTCCAAAATTTTAAAATAATTCTCACCTAACCATTTAGAATAGTAAAATCATAGAATTAACATTCAATTAGATCAGCTCTCTATTTCTTACAAATAATTCTACTGAAGCCTGACACCCTGCAGCGCAAGGTGGAGCACCAGCCCCATACACTGTCACACCTCCTCAGAGCAATGGAGCAGCATGAGCTGCTGGCCTTTTTCCTCACTGCAAAAGTAACCCTAGAAATTTTAGAGCAGGTCACAAAATTCCGGGAAGCAGGCACACACCTCCAGAGTCAACGCTAAGCAAGACTATTTGCTGTCCCTCGTTAGTACACAAACTGCAGCCTCGAGAGAAGATGACAAGTCAGGGGAAACCATTTTGTAAGAAATCCTTAATCAGTTCCTCCCCTGGGCAACCACTGCCTCTTCCTATTCAATAATATTAGAAACAAAATTCCAAAGGAAAAAAAATTAAGTCACAAAGGAAAAGGAATCAAATTTATACCTGTCTTCAAAACTAAACACAGTTTCTGAGAGAAAAAGCCTTGTAGTTTGAAAAACTGTCTTCACAATGCTAGGAGCTACTGGTCAAGATAAATGTATTGGGTACATTAAGCTTTTGCAAGAGGCAAACCATATTATTTAAAGCGAAAAATTCAAGTAATACTATATAAAATATGGTAGTAATTTAAACTATTGTCTTGAAAAAATATTTATAAGCAATACGCATCTTTAGAATATTCTACAAGCTATACAGTATAGATACAGCTGTCTGAGCCAGAAGTAACAGGTACAAAGAAAGACAGCCCCAGTTAGGTAAACACAGTAAACATCCCTTTCCTCAGGACATGACACCCTCTTCTGGCTTCCCTTAGAACCACACACATGGCATACACTTGCAGAGAGGTTAAAGACAGACATATCAAGAAGCTACATAGGAAACCTGAGATCAGAGTAGTCAAATTGGGTTCATGTCTCAAAAGGCTGAACTTAATAAAAAAAAAAAATTTAACTTATGGTACGAGACAGAAAGACATAATATAAGAAAGCTAGAGTATATGTTTCAATGGAAAAAGTATGGGCAAAGAAAACTACCAAGTACAAAGACAAAAGTACACAGGCACACACAGCCATAAGTGAATTAAATTCAGTCTACAGTGGGAACATATCCTTCCTAGGAACCTCCAGACCAAGTAAACAGCTACTATAAAGAAGCAGAAAGCTTAAGCAATTCAGTTACGTTGAACATTATTGTGGTCAGGATGTCTTTTCCCTCCAGTTGGGGGCTATGCACAGGTCAATGACAACACCGGAGAATTCTCTCCTCCCACTCTGAGTGGGTGCCAGGGATTAAATTCAGGTTGTCAGGTTTCTACCTTACTGCTCCCCATTGGAATTTACAAAAATAAGAGGGGAGGCGAAGAGATGGCTCAGTGATTAAGAGTGCCTACTGCTCTTACACAGGACGCAAGTTCACCTCGCAGCACCCATGTTGGACTGCTCACAACCACTGGTAAGTCCAGTTCCAGAGGATCTAGTGTCCTTTTCTAGCCTCCCTGGGCAACCACTTATGCACATAAATAAAAAAACGAATCTTAAGAAAAAAGAATGCCAAGGCTATGAAGGACAGATTAAACCAGAGGCAAAGCAAAGCAAGTACACAATATGGCCAGAGACATCTAAGAGAGCAGTCACAGAAATATGCAAAAGAAATCCAAATTAAAATTAAGGGCCGGGCACTCGGGTGCAGAGGCAGGCGAATCTGAGTTCAAGTCTAGCCTGCTCTACAAACAAGCTCCAGGACAACCAGTGCTATAGAGAAGCCCAGTCTCAAAAAACTAAAAAACAAAAACAATAAAGGCTCTAAGAAACTTTAGCAAGGTAACTGAAGATTTTATTTTATTTTTATGTGTGTTTGCCTGAATATCTGGAGTCAGATAACCTGGAACTGGAGTTACAGATGGTTGTGAGCCACCATTTGTTGTCTGGAACTGAACCTGGGTGCTCTAGGATTTTAAATCCTAAACTACATACATACATACATACATACATACATACATACATACATGTTCAGAAAACAGTAAACCAAAATTACACTAAAGAAAACTTGGGACAGACCAAATAAGACTTTAAAATGGGTGTGATAGTATCAGTCTTTTATTATCAGTACTTGAGGCAAAGGCAGGCGGAATGTCTGAATTCTAGGTCAGCCTGGTCTATGTACCAAGTTCCAGGACAGCCACCTCCCCTCTTAAGTGTATGGGGAGAAATGGACTAAAGGCTAGAAATCTCTCAGGCGTTTCGAGCACTTACTGATCTTGGAGAGGCCCAAGGTTATGTTCCCAGCATTTTCATGGTAGCTAAAGAGGCATTCAAGACCTTCTGACCTCCAGAGTCTGCACACAATTTCACATACAAACACGGCAGCAACACACTCAGAAACAATCACTTAAAAAGTAGCCTCAATCTCCCCAAAGCATTAAACTCCAGATTAAAAAAGTACAAGGTTTTTTGTTACTTTCTAAAGTTCTGGCAGGAAGACAAAGAAAAATAAAAACATTCCTGCCCATCGTTAAGCAAATCTTGGCTTATAACTATAAGCAACCCATTGGAGTAAGCTTATCTCACAAGTGATGTTAACATATTAATTATGTTTATTCCTTGGTGATGAGGCTAGTTTGACTTCAAACGGGGGGGGGGGGGGGCTACAAATGATTTTAGCAGTATTACCGAATACACTATCATTTAAAAACCAGCATTTCTTCATATAAGCAGGAATACAATATAAAAGAGTACTATTCACAATAGGTTTACCACAAGCAAAATATACAGAAATGAATATAACCAATATTCTAAGAAAATCACAAAACTGAAAGATAGTATGTAACTATCAATACAAACATATGGATGATAAAGATACACTGTCCTCCCTGTCCATCTGTGGTATGAACGCCACTCTGACTTTCTGAGTTAAAACTGACAGCCTTGTCAACCGTGGGAGAACTGCAGGCAGGTGACCCTGATTCCATTTACACTTAGGACCGTGTGGAAGGAAACATCTGTCAAGGAATAAAGAAGCCTGTCTTGATCAACGTGAAGACTGCCTAGAGCTGGGGTTCCCGAAGTCCCCAAAGCCCCCGTCTCAGGTGTTGTTAACACTATGACGCTACAGCTACTAAATGTGTCAAAGACAAAAACAGACGGGAAGACCAGGGAGATCAAAGTGTTCTACTCACAGACAAATTCAATTATTTAAAAGAACTTCCTGTGTTAACAGATGGTACATGTATAAATCAAAGTTCCTAGCTAATAGTTTAATAAGAACTTACTGAAAGACAAGAAGGAATGATGTTTACCTGCAGCAAGCACACAGCTAGACTCTGAAAGAAACTGAAGACCTAAACGTGAGAGATCCAACCGGGCACAAGAAAGCAGGTGCTCAGAAGATTCCCTAAGCAATTAGAGCCCACACGTCATGAGCACAAAAGGAAAAACAAAACACTATCCATTTTGCTAATATAGAAATTAAGGATTTCTGTTTACCAAAGGACTTCAAAGGAAAGATTATTTACAGTAATTTAAGGAATGATACATTAAGAATTTCTGAAAATATGAAACGATAGTAACCTCAGTAAGAAATGGACAGAGGGTACAAGTCTTGCACATTTTCTGAAAAGCAGCTCCAAGTGTACTAGACAGTACAACAAGAGCACACCTTCTAAACTGGTTGAAAAGAAAATAATCCACAAAAAGCTGGATGGCCGAGACATGGCAGATAAAACCACCTTCTTACTAAACATCTCTGGAAAGAAATCCCAGCACCTCTAGAAATCTTGCTACAAGTTCTAAAGAAATGTTTGCTCTCTAAGTAGAAACTATCACCAAGTAACAGTCCAAAGGATTTATTAAGAGTCCCCAAGAGGGGATAAAGAATGATGGGTCCCATCCCAGTACAATCTTTTAGGACAAAAGTCCAAAAGCAAAGCAGGCAACCTCAGGGCAGACACACAGAACCACGGAACATTTCCACTAAGCCAGGATAGGAGACCTTCAAATCCTAAAGCTGAGTTAGGGAGCACATGAAGTAATCTGTATTTTAAAAACCTGTATTTCTAATTCTGTACATTCCTAACAAACTTCTAAATAAATCATAGAAATGGCTAAGATGTTTACTTCCTACAGATTTGAAGCAAGTCAAGACCCAATCTAATCATTCTTACTCTGGAAAACCTTATACTAGATACTAAGAGACATTAGTGTTCCATGATCACACAGGTAAGCTTCAATGTTCTTTTTATAGAAAAGATAAATTAGGAGAGTAGGGGAAAAAAAGAATTTGTACCTTTCAATGTATCCTGTTGGTGTGTCTACCAGACCATCCAGTCTTTCCTGAAGGGCTGCAAGAATCTGAGTATTTTGCATCATCTGAACAGTCAGCTGACGCGCTTTTAAAAAGAAAGGGAGCATTGAAAGAAGGATTTGTAAAACCGTTTCTGCAGTTTTCACGGAACACCCAATCATGAAGTCTTCCTAAGAGGCCCATAAAATGTTGGTATGAGGAGTAGATGTGTACAGTAAGCTAAGGACAACCCAGCACTCAGAGAAAAAGCCCAGGATTTCTCTAGACCATCATCACAAGCACAATAAACAAAATCCTCTTTCCTCTCATTTCATAGTTCACACGGGGAAGCTTGATGCTTTGTGCCAATGCCTACTCAAGTCTCCACAAGTCCCACTTACCAGAAAACTCCAAGTGCACTTTAGGCTAGAGAAAACTGAAGGTATTATCTGGATGTTTATGTTTGATGCATAATAAAAATGGGCTTTTACTTTATGTACATTTAATTTTGAGACTATAACAAAATCATTTTCAATTGTATTCTTGCAGACCAATTTGCTTTTAAAAGTAATTCAGTAACTAGATGATACACAACTATAGTAACACATTTAGCAGCATCAATTACAGCAACTGAAAAAACACTGGAACTCAGTATTTTCATTATTTATCTGCTAGGTAAACTCTCACTGAATCCACATACATTTATATGTGCCCTTTTGGGGTTTACTAGGGTACATTTGAAAAGACAGACACAACACTTTCCACCTTAATTAAATAGCAAACATAGTTTAGAAGCACTGCCAAGTTACTCCCACTTCCGACCCTTCTGGTGTGACACAGCTAGGTGCTCTACCTCCAGCAATAGGTGAAATGTTCACTATCTTCCTTCCTTACATAGGAACACATACAGTTACTACACTCAAGGAATGGATCGGGAGATAAGGGGCAATGGACAGGGAGGGGGCCCAAAAAAGGGGGGAAGAGACAGTTCCTATTTTACTCTCCTCTAGAGCACACATGCCAGCAACTGCTGGCTCCTGAAGTAATTTAAAAGAATACCTTTGATTTTTGTTTCTTCACCCGTTTCTTCTTCTTCTACTTCTTCAACGTCATCCAAATCTTGATCAAGTTCAGACTGTTCTTTGCTACAATGTCATAGCATCACACCATAGTTTAAACGTATGAATTACAAAACAAAATTACAGAGACACTTCATTTTCCAATTAAAAAAAAAAATCTTTGTTCTTTCAAAGGACAGAAATTCAAAAGTGAGTCTGTTTCCTAACTCTAATACGTAGTACCAACTGAAGTCCTTCACACATCCACTTAAAACCATCTAGCTAAAATAAGCCAGTTTCAAGCTTTAAAAATGCAGTCTGGTAGGTCTGCACCCTCAGGAAGCATGCTTGCTTTCAAGCTTGTATCCAATGCCTGCATATCAGTTAGGATAGCAAATTACCAAGACCAAGTCCGTTTTATAACTAAATAACTGGGCAGGCTTTGGCAATGACATTTTATTTGCTGTTGTTTTGTACATTTGTTTCATGTAGCCTATGCTGGCATCTAACTTCCTAAACAGCTGAAGGCTCTGAACTTGATGTTTCTGCCTCTACCTTCCAGAGTGCTAGGATTACAGGCCTACACCAACATGCCCAATCTATGGCAGGGACTTGTAAGGTTGTGTTTACTTGTTGGTGGTGGCAGTTTGTTTTTTGTTTTGGACAGTTTCCCTGTGTACTTCTCTAGCTGCCCTGGACCCCAGAGGATGATCAAGCTCAGATTACCTCCGATGATTCTTTCTTAAAGCTTCAAAAATGATTTGGTTTCAAGATTTCACTGTCATAGTCAGGATGGTATGGTGACAGAGATATCCTATCTCAAAAACAAGCCAGGTAGTGGTGGTCACACCTTTAATCCCAGCACTTAGGAAGTAGAGGCAGGCAGATTTCTGTGAGTTCAAGACCAGCCTGGTCTACAGAGTGAGTTTCAGGACAGGACTACAGAGAGAAACCCCATCTTGGGGGGGGGGGGGGAATCTCTGCTTATGAATACTTTACATCACAGCAAAGATGGAGAAGTAATGTTTAGACCTTTGAGCCAACTCCTTGCTTAAATTTTAGCCAGGACAGTTTCATTAGAAGAAAGACATCTTTCTCACTGTCTTGGAAAACGCTACCTTGTGGACATGAAATTCTGTTTAGCAATAAAAAAGGTGGGGTTAAGGACAACTTTCCTTTATATTTTTGTTTTGTTTTGCCATATGTAACAGGGCAACCTACAAAACAAGAGTACTGAACTCGAGTAGAATCTCTGACCCTATGACCTCAGGGCTAGTTCCAGGGCCAACTCCTTAGGATCTTCTGTGCACTCAAAGCCAGGGGCTGCTGTTAGGTAACACGCAGCCGCCACTCTTATTTATGCTCAAATATTTACTCCAAGTCTTTAAAAGACATTTCATAAACCTTATCATATGGCCAAATCCAGCCTACTTCTGTTTCTATAAATACTACAAATTTGTATTAGAACATAGATATAGTAACAAAACAGCAAGGATACTGCAAGCAGTTTTAAGGCTCAAAGTAATTAAAGATACTCCTAGGCCTTCCTTTCTCAGTTTACTGGCTCTTCCTTTGAGGGCCCCTTCTCTCACCTTCCCAGGACTAACAGCCACACAGAATTAAATGGAGGGGGAAGGGAATCAAGCTGTTATAATCAATCTGCAGTTTTAATTGTTTAACAAATGATGGCTGCTAAGACTGCAGATTAATGACACCCAAGTTTAACTCTTTCAAAATCACCAACTCAAAAACAAAAAAGGATGAAAGTATTTAAAGGGTTAAGACTAACTATCAAGGAAAGGGGAACCAAATTTTGAAGCCAGAAAAAAGAAATGACAATCAAAGTTATTAAAATCTAAGTAAGAAATGATAGGACAGTCTTCAAGAATACAAGCTAACAGTATTGGTAACATCATTGAGTGCCTAATATGCTTATAAAACAGACGCTGAAAACCTCCCTAGCTGCCTCCTTGATGACAAAGTGGAACACAATCAACTCCCAGACACTACTCACCAAGAAGTCATAGCAATGATCCTACAGCAGAGTCCCACAACAGACCAGTGTGCTTTCTAGCCAAATACTGTTAAATCCCAGATCTCTCAACACCAATTTTAACAAGCAGATGATCAAGCACTAACCCATTAGAAAAAAAGATTACAAATTAATCAAAACCAAGAGGAGAAAAGAGTAGACAAGACTAAATAGGAAAGCAACATCCAGAGAAAGACAGTGAACAGAGACCAAGAGAGAAGGAAAGCAGGATTTGAGGATACGTACAGAAATAGAAAGTTTCTGTATCTCTCCAGAAAGAGCAAAGAGGCAAAGATGAAGAACTGAAGGTAAGTTGAAGACACTCTAAGACAGACATCTAACAAGAGCTGCAGAGAGAGAAGAGGCAAGAGAAGTCAAAACGTGCCCTCGACAGAACGAGAACCGCTGGACCGGGCAACTGAAAGGGCCCACTACTGAATGGCTGTATCAAGTAATAAAAATTAGACAAAACTAAATATCTTCAAAACCGAAGCCAAACTAAAATTTATCAAGCTGGGCAGTGGTAGCACATGCCTTTAATCCCAGCACTCAGGAGGCAGAGGCAGATGGATCTGTGAGTTTGAAACCAACCTGGTCTAAAAGAGCTAGTTCCAGGACCCTGTGAAACTTAAAACAAATGCAATGCATATGTGATCAAAGAACTGTGGCTTCTGAATTTCAACATCACACTGGAGGCCCCTTCAAAATCCTGAGTAAAAAGCATTTCTTAGAATTCTAAACCATCTGGGGGCTGGAGAGATGGCTCAGAGGTTAGGAGCACTGCCTGTTCTTCCGAAGGTCCTGAGTTCAATTCCCAGCAACCACATGGTGGCTCACAACNGAGTTCAATTCCCAGCAACCACATGGTGGCTCACAACCATCTGTAATGAGATCTGGTGCAGAATACAGTATATATAATAAATAAATCTTAAAAAAAATGGCCAACTTTAAAAAAAAAAAAAGAATTCTAAACCACCAAGTATACAGGCTAAGTCATGCTACATGTCAAAGTAGTCTCCCTTCCTTGCCCTCTTCTAAAGACAGCAAGCATGTACAAAGACATGGGGAATAGACATAAATTTGTATTTGTTCACCTTCTGGTAAAGTTTCAGTCCCTCCCCCTACTCAATGCCCTCATAACCTAAAACCACCGCAACCTTAATCACCAGTGCTGTAGTCAACTATTGTGAGGAGCTGGGAGATGACTGTCAAATTACACCCCATCCTCCCTGACCATAATCTTACAAGACATGCACCCACACTAATGGAAACCTGCTTACACCTGTGTTTCTAGCTGCCACAACAAACCTTGCCAAGCCTCAAAAAAGTTAAGCCACTAAAGCAACACCACTTTACAAAGCTAAGTTAGTGCTTCCTATTCAGTTCTTACAATTCAACAGTCACCTTGAGGGGACAGCTTGGTGGCATGTATGAAACCCTAAATCCAATTCCAAGTACAGTCCCACCCGCATCCCAAACCAACAGTAACATTCAAAAACAGCAAAGAAATGAATGAAAACAAAACTGAAGAGTCCTTACACTCATGGTAAGAAGGTGGAGCATGCAATTGAAGGGCTCGACGGGGAAGAGTCCAAGCAACCTTCTCACTGTAACTTGTGTGTATGCTGTTGCTGTTCCAATTCTACATATGTTTACACAGTGTTAATAGGAAAAAGGCTGAGAAATGCATACAGGCTAAAAATTCTCCCAAGTATTTATGATCTAATACCATGCTCAGCACTTCTTTCTTTGGGTTGTAGACCAGGCTGTCCTTGAACTCACAGGCCTGACTGCCTCCCAAGGGCTGGTGTGTACCACCCCATCCAGGGCACAGCACTTTTTTAGGACCAAACACTGACAAACAGTTTACTGTCATTTGTTCTAGAACACACCCTGCAGACCAGGCTGGCCTCCAACTCACAAATATCTGCCTGTTTTGGCCTCCCAAATGCTGGGATGAAAGGCACGTGCCAGTACTTATGTGCCCTAGGCATGAAACAGCTTTGGCCACCAAGACAGGCATCAAGCTAGGATGAACAAAGGACTCCCATCTGCTCTGTCCCTGGCTGATATAAGACAACACCACCACCAAGGTGTCTCTTTGCCCACTGCCAGGGACTGGCTTACAGAATGAGTGATTACATATAAAGTATTTTAGATTAGATATTCTACTCAGCTTCCCACAGACCAGGTACCAGAGGATGTCAGGAACACATTTTCACAGTACACAATTTGACGGCCACTAACAATTTGTATGCCACAATACAAAGAAACACCTGCCACTTACTTGTCAATGTCTGCCATCTTGAAAGAACTCCAAATATCTAAGAAAAAAAAAAAAAGAATCAGTATTATAAATAAGCATGATTTAAAGCTAAGAAAAACTTGAAGTGGAAGACTATAAATCAATAAACATAATCTAGTAATTGTGTATTCCCTTTAAAATAGCATGCGTTAAAAAAAAATGGTGCCTTTAATCCCAGCACTCAGGGAGGCAGAGGAAGGCAGAGAAATCCTGTCTTGAACGGCACCCCCATTTATGGAGAAGACAACAATACTCAGAGGCGAGGTGTTGCAATTTCACAGACAAGAATGCACACCTGTTACAAAGAACTGTGGCTTCTGAATTCCAACATCACACTGGAGGCAGCCCCTTCAAAATCCTGAATAAAAAGCATTCCTTAGAATTCTAACCCTAACCAGTAAGTGTACAGGCCAACAGTCCTCTTCTAAATATTAGTTGTCTTTACACAAAAACTTCTAATGACAATGGTCAATTTTTACTTAGCCCCTCAGAATCATTTTTTGTTGTTTTCAGAAGACAGGGTGTTTCTCTGTGTTACAGCCCTGGCTGTCCTCTAAGATTCACCTGCCTCTGCCACCTGAGTGCTGGGATTAAAGGCCTGCAAATACACCACCTTAAAAAAAAAAAAAAGACAGGTTTTCATCATATAACCCTGGATTGTCTGGAACTCACCATGTCAACCAGGCTAGCCTCAGAACAGGTCTATCTGACTGCTTCCCTAGTGCTGGAACTTTGTGTTTTGATCCCTATTATTTTAAAATGGCATTTATTTATTATTTATTGTGTGTGTCCCGTGGCATGCGTATATTAGAACTTACAACTTTACCCAGTAAGCCATCAAATACTTTTTAACTCTAATTCATTTCAAAAATGTTGCTTAGCTGTGTGGTGGTGGCGGTGCTCTAATCCCAGCACTTGGGAGGCAGAGGCAGGGGGATCTCTTTGGATTCAAGGCCAGCCTGGTCTACAAGAGCTAGTTCCAAGACAGGCTCCAAAGCTACAGAGAAACCCTATTTCAAACCCTCCCCAAAAACAAAAAAAAAAATTTTTTTTTGCCTAATTACTATCCTTTTATGAATCTAGAAGGCTTTGAAAATCTAATAGTTTCTGCATCTTTCAACTATTTATGAAAACTGAATGGCCCAAATAAGTACTTTGGAAGCTAACGCAGGAATATTATTGAGTGGTAGACGACAGCCTGAGCTAAGACTGCCAAAAACCTATCTCTTATGGCCACCCCCTTGGGATCTAGACGATTCTAAAGATGTCCACTGAATCAGGGTTTGAATGAGGAAAGAGCAGTAACAAAACCCAACACTACTGCAGCTTAAAGAGCACAGTTTAGTTCTCAGTCCTGTGACCATCACTAAGGTGGCTCAGATCCGCAGGGCAGCCTAGCTCTGCGGGACCACCCAGAAGCCTTCCAAACTTTTGGGAATTGGCTTCCCTGCCCTGTTGAAGACTCAGCCACCAAAAACATCCACCCAGCATCAGCAGGGACAGTGAGAACACAAAGAGGGCACTGGGAATGTCTTCAGACTGAAGCCCAGACAGCGCTGTCATTGCCGCTCACTGTATGGCAAGAACTTAGCAACACACATCCCATTGGACAGAATATAATGGGAGTACATGGGTGCTGAGTGTCTCGGGAAAGCACAAGCAGGTGTCTCACTCACAGGGGCTCACGGGTGCTGTAGGAATCAGCACGTTGGCCCTCATCACTGAGCAATGAGTCCTGGTTCTCCTCTCTCCATCCCTTCCCATTTGCTTTATGCAGTGTGTACTGAAATTGTCTCTAGCAGCAGTGTTTATAAAATGTTTAGTAAGCATTACGAATACTAATTTAAAATTGTGAAGAACATTGATTCTCTAATGAAAGCAACTGGGATTATATGTTCTGCCTATTAAATCACTAAAGATTTCTTTCGAGACAGGGAAACCGGGGTGAACACATGTTCTTAAATATGGGTTAAGTTACTTTTCCTAGAAAGTAACTTGGCCATGGGAATTAACTGCACACTACACTAAGCTACACTTCCAGCTCCCTAAGACCTTTGTACAAAAGCATAAGAAACAATAATAGTTCCACATAACAAGATAGTAGGGACAAAGGAGTTTTTTCCTTAAGACAGGGTTTTACTCTGTAGCCTAGGCTGGCCTAGAACTGTACAGCCCAGGAGACTCTCCAACTGTTGGCAATCTTACCTCAGACTCGGAACAAAAGGATAGTAAGCATGAACCAAGCTGACACCATTTTTCATTCTGTACTATTTTGTTTTACAATATGCACCAATGTCATTGAGTAACACCACAGAACTTGCTGGGTTAACTAAATACTGCAGCTAGCCAACATTGCAGGTGTTAGTCATTCACAGTTGGCACGGGGGTCAATGCTTCTGCAAGCTAATAGGTGAGGATGATATGCCACTTAAGAGCACACTCTGCAAGGGATACTGTGACAGCTGACACTGTTAACTGGGCAGGATCTAGAAGCACCTAAGGCCAAGCCTCTCAGCATGCTTGACAATTATGACATGAACTACAGTGAAATAAACCTTCCTAAATGCAGATAGGAGCATCCTATGGGCGAAGTGAAGGAGTGCTAGCCTTCATCTCTCTAACCAGTCGATTCAAGCCCCTGACACCCACCATGACTTCCTCCCCATAATGGAAGGGAAAAGGGAGAAGGGGGCGGAAGGAAGGAAACCTACAAGAGACAACCACCTATTGAAGATAACAAATAACTAAAAATTGACATCAAGCTAAATAGGTTGGCTTAACAGTAAAATAGGTTCAACTGAGAAATGGACTAAGTTAAAGGAGGCTATACTGCAAGCATGGCAGAAAAGAAAGAAAATAGTAGAAATTTAAGATATAACAAGATCTGAGACTGAATACAAATTCTACAGATATATAGGATTTAATGTTAAGAAACAACTAAAACATTCCTGAAGTGATCAAAGACCTATAAATCCAACTTTTCTGCCGAAGATAAAAACTCAATGAAACATGCTGATATAGCAATAAAGACAAAATATTGCCATGGGTGGTGCAATGCATGTTTGATCCCAGCACTTGAGAGTATTAACTAATGATTTTAGACCATAAGCAACCTCACTAGACTATTCTATTACATACTCCCTTCACTAGAAGGGAGTGACTGCAGGCAGGCAGTCTAGGGAAGAGCTGTCTATGTCCCCAATACTTACAGCTGTCTGTTTCCACATGCTTACCACTCACTACATCATCAGGACGTGCTCAAATGGCTGGAGTGATACCCCAGTGGGGAGTTACAGGCATATGTCCCATATCCAGCTAAAATATTTCCCACATCATTAGAACAGTAAAACAAAATACAACCCCCTAACCAAAGTATACTACCACAAAAGGAAGAAAAGTCAGGACCGTTATCAGAGAAAGTTCAATGTGTAACCCAATACGGCACAGACCATCTCAATGGGGAGTTTCTAACTTCCCTTAAGTCAATTATTAATCTCAACTGAAAGGAGTAAAAATTTCCAGAAAGAGGTGAGGCAAAACAAAAGCCCTGTCTACACACACACTGATCATCTTATGGTCTTGGATATATCAGCTAGACACCAACTTATCTTCTGGTCAATCGTTTTCTGGAAAAATTCCCATGATATTCATCAGCAGACATTTCCTCTTTAGAAAATAACAACTGATGATAAAGCAGTCACTTTAAAATGGGGATGATTTAATAAGACTCCAGGAAACCCAGTTCTCCCCCCGCCACACCCCACCCCAAGGAGGTCAGAAGTGGCTCTTCTGGAGTCCTCTCACCAGTTCAGGACAGAGCACCAAGGTGGCTCCAGCTGAACCTCACAGTTTAAACGCTTTTTCATTCTGGTGAAATCAAAACTGGCCAGGCCATATATTAAACTCCCAAACTAAATGGACAACCAAAGAACATTACCTTCTGTAAGTACAAAAGCTTCCCATGGTAGAGTATCCTCGAACCCAACAGCAGATGTAGAAGGGACAGGTGTCTGACAAAAGCCCTCACTTACCAGTAACAATTTATCTACAGGCACAGCTTATATATGCAAAGGCTTCACTAAGCAGCCACTATTTAATTACATGCAAGCAAATTCCATGTTGGAACAAAAATCACCTGACTACACTATAGCTTTCTGCCACAGAAAAATCCAGAGCAGTGCTTCTGAATTCCACACTGGTGTCCAGAACTTCCAGTCTGACAACATCTTTTCTAACTCAATATATAGCCCTTAATCCTAGCACTCAGGAGGCAGAGGCGGGAGGATGTGTTCAAAACCAGCCTGGTCTACAGAGTAAGTTCTAGGACAGCCAGGGCTATGCAGAGAAACTCTGTCTGGAAAAAACAATAAAAACCCCACCAACATAAAGGGGCTCGAGACATGGCTCACTGCTTAAGAGCACTTGTGTTCCCTGAGAGACCAAGAGTCCACTCTCAGTGTCCACTCAGGCTAGGATCTGACACCCTTTACAGCTACCAGGCACAGACGTACAGGTGAGCAAAACACGATTTAAAAGACAAAGTTATCGTTGCAAAACTAAGGAACTCCAGATAAGCTTTTTACCACGCTAGACCTGTTCTTGTTAAAATGTCAGCACTACCACCTAAGTCGTACAGGTTAGTTTCAAAAGAAAGTTAACGCCTTTTGACAGCATTAAATAAACAAACTAATGAACTACGCGGATGGAATTTAAACAATGCCGTGCCTTTAGTCTCTGCGTTCCACAGGCAGAGGCAGGCAGATCTTAGTTCTCAGGCAGCTTCATCTACACAGCAGACATGTAGTAAGAGGCTTTAAAAACAAACCAAGCCTCAGTATTATTGTGCCTTGACTGTTCCCCCGGGAATCCTTACAGTTTTCTAACCTTTACTCCTATGTGAGTGGGTGTTCTGCCTACATGTGTCTGCACACCATGCATGTACCTGTTGGATCCCCCAGGACCAGAGTTATAGACAGTTCTCAGCTGCAATGTGGGTGCTGGGAATTAGAACCAGGTCCTCTGGAAGAGCAACCAGGGCTCTTAACCCAAGCCAGGCTGCCAGCCCCTGTAGTACTCTATTCTAGGGAAATCACAGCTCATTTCTAGTGTAAAAAGAATATAAACAAAAATGTGAAAAGCTTTACAAAAAAAAAAAAAGAGTCCAGATACATTTTTAGAGATGAAAGGCTATTCCAAGGTATAGCTGTTACTTCTTTTTGGCAGGGTTTCTGTGTAGCTTTGGAACCCGTCCTGGAACTCACTCTGTAGACCAGGCCGGCCTCGAACACCCGATTAAAAGCCAGGCCCACCACATCTGCCCGGTGTAGTAGTTACTGCCTACAAACCCAGTAGGTAGCATGGTCCAGCGGTCCGTGATTGATGAAGAACTAAACAGGCATGAGGCAGCCATTTCCACCACCTCGGTGCACAAAACAAGAAATTTCTTTTAGCTCCCCGAGGCAGCAAATAATGAAATAAGCCATAAAATTTTAGTCACATTGGCTCTGCCAAAATTTTTTTTTATCTCAAGAAAGGCCAGATCAGGTGCCACACTCAGTATTAAACACTGTCAATTATAGGACCCAAGACTAAAAACAAAAAAACCCCAGGTATTTTGCAACAGATCAAACTGACAAAACTGCCTGGCGGTGGTGGCACAGGCCTTTAATCCCAGCACTCAGGAGGCAGAGGCAGGTGGGTCTCTGTGAGTTCGAGGCCAGCCTGGTCTATAAGAGCTAGTTCCAGGACAGGCCCCACAGCTACAGGGAAACCCTGTGGGGGAGGGGGAGACTGACAAACTTTTCTTGCTGACATGTTGAGTCTTTATTTAATAATCTAAATGCTGACTTGAAAAGAACACCTATCGGGTAAGATTTTGTGACAGATGTCTAAGCCCCTACTAATGCTAAATTAAATCCTCCAAATCCAGATTTGGAATTAAAGTAGGTGTATAGTTTAAACCTGGGATGGGTATTTCAACTGTAAACAAGCTTGAGACACAAGAATTCCCCAAGATCACCGAAAACCCCGTTTACCTGCAGTTAGTTTTCCCCTAGCACAACGAAAATTTCTCTGGATATTAGGGCTTAGAGATGTTTTGCTGGCAACTGTTTTCAAAAATAACAAACGCTTGTGTTGGTTCTCCTGAAACCAGGTTAGTATTTTGAGTCTTTAAAACGTTGTCTTCTTGGAATTTTAGAAACAGGAGATGGTATGAAATAGGAGCCCTTGAGGGCAGGCTGTGCCTGGTTCACCCATTGATTCTGGAAGTCTAGCCCTCCCGGCAGGACCTGTCTCCTCCCTTCATTGCCACTCCAGAGATCTTCACAGCAATGTGGCGCACTGAGCTCACTCGGTATATATTAATGTCCTGCTCCATCTCATCCTCCATCCACTTCATCATCCCGGAGAGGAAAACTACGTCGTTGTTCTATTAGACTGCGCCCCCCCCCCTCAACAAACCAGCCTCCTTTTTAGCTAAGGACCATTGAGTTCTAAGGAGACTTAAGATCAAGTTCTCCCCACATAAATAAGACCCCCGGGCCAAGGTACCCAGCGAACTTCTAACTGTACCTGTGAGACACAAAACGCTCTCGTTAAAAACAGCTAAGCTAAATGCTTTTGCACGTGTTAACCCCTTAACAACCCTGGCCGAGCAGGCTTCTTACCCCCCCACCCCCACCCGCCCCGACCCCGGCGCCATCCTCCCATGCGTTTGCACATTCTTCTCCGGGGAAGCGTGTGCAACCTCAGGGCTGGTCCTCGTCGCGACCCTCTTTGCCTACAACTCTTGGGGGTGGGGGGGGGGAGTCGGGTGGGCCCGGGCATGGCGGGGGAGAGCGGGGGTCTCCCGCCGGCCGCAGCGCGTCCCCCACGTGCCCGGCTCCCGAGCGCAAAGGCCTCGGCCTGCGCAGCCCCATCCCTCCGTCCCCGCGGGCGGAACTCGCGGCCACCGTTCTTTTCCATCCACCCCCACCCCACCCCCGCGGCCTGCTCGCCCTGCTCCTCTGGGGGGGGGGGGGTTGGGGGAGGAGGGACACCGAGGCAGCGGCGGCCCGGGCGACCCATGCGCTCAGCGGCGTGGCCTCCTGCTGCTCCTCCCTCGGCCTCGCTGTCCCGCGCGCCCCGCAGCCGGCGGCGCTCGCCGGGGTCCCCCAGGCCGCACGGCCCCTCCGGAGCACTGCCCGCGGCCTCCGACACCCCGACCTACACACACAAACACACACACACATACCCCGCAGGTCCCGATCCCCGACCCTCCCGGCCCCAGCCGTTACCGTTCCAGGAGGCTAGGACGCGGAGCCGGGCGGCCGGAGCTGCGCAGGCAGTGACTCAGGGCGGCGGCGGCGACGGCGGCGGGAGGAGCGGGAGGCGGCGCCGCGAGCAGATGGCGCTAAAAGAGACCCGAGAGCCCGCCGCTAGCGCTCATATACAATTAGCGTCAGCACGTAGGGCCGCTCCACCGCCCTCCTCCCCCCGCCCCCTGGCCTCGGCGTCGCCTAGCAACGGGCGCGGGAGGCGGGCCCGGGCCCTGTTACCTAGTAACCGAGCCGTTCTTCTTCTCCCCGGGAGCCCTAGGCTTCCCGCCAGAGTGGGTCCTCTGCTTGCCGCGCACCCCTCCGGCTCCTCTCCCCTCCCCTCCGCGGTGGGATGGAGATCCCAGACTCACTGCGACGACCCTGGTTCTCCTTGCCCGCTGGGTTAGGGACAACAGCCTAGTCGCCGGCTTGCTACATCCCGGCTCAGATTCCCATCCGCACCCAGGCCTAATTCCTGCAAGTCTTCCCCCACTCCTCTCCTCTGAAATAGTTTTCCCACCCCGGCTAAGAACCACAGCTCTTGCCTCGTGAACACCGTGAACACCGCAGCGGCACCTTCTGCAGGTTTTGCTTCTAAGTCAAAGGGGCCTCCACGCCTTGTCGGGTTTTCTGCAACGATGTGCAAGCCTTCATTTCTGTTTTCGTTCATCTGGTGGTAGAAAAGGGCACATTTTGTGTATTAAAATGCTTTATAGTGACGACAACAACCAGTGTATCAATGTTTCATCTTCCTGAAAAAGTAAATCCTATATAAAACCCTTAAGCTTGTGAAACCTCGCGGCTCTTTTTCAGCTGGCTACAGGTCACCTGTTAACTCTGTGTTGTTTGGGTTTTAGGCAGGGCCGCACTGTTTAGTCCACTCTGGTATCAAAATTTAATTCTTCCACAGTGTGGGTATGTGCCACAACGCTGAGAATCTATCCACAAAACAAGTGTGGTCTGACCTTCCACACACCCTGTAAGGGGGGACGATCCAATCTGTGTCTGTAATACTGAAGAACTGCCTACATTTTACATTCCCATTCTCCCACAAGCCTACACCGGAGTATTCCGGACTTTATATATCATACAATAGAACAGCATTGGAAATACAAACAATCAGGCATGGAAGAAAAAAGTAATATTCTCAGCTGGGCAGTAGTGGCGCATGCCTTTAATCCCAACACTTAGGAGGCAGAGGGAGAGAGGTCTCTGAGAGTTCAAGGCCAGCCTGGTCTACGAAGCGAGTTCGAGGACAGCCTGAGCTGTTACACAGAACCTGTCTCGAAAAACCAGAAAATAAAAAAATAAATAAATAAAAATAATATGCTCATATAAAAGGCTATGTGCTATGACTCTTTGAATGAAGGAATGCAGGAATAAATAACTACTCTTCGAGATTTGTCAGTGTGAGGGCCTGTGGGTGTAGCTCATTTGGTAGGAGTGCCTTTCTAATATGCACGAGGCCCTGGTGCAATGCCCAGCAACACATAAAACTTGTGTGGGGTCATACTTCTGAAGCAGCGGCACGCCAGAGCTGGAGGCAGAGGAATAAGCATAGAATCAGGGAGTCCCAGGCCAGTGTGGAAAACCACCTCAAAAAAAGAAAGAAAAAAAATCGCTGCTAATTTCCAACAAGATGACTATCAGTATCTAGATGACACACAGCAGTTCTTTGGGGGAAAGTGGAATGAGGAGTCACACGCCAGTTAAGCCAGAACTCGGGAGATAAAGACAGGATTTATGAATTCCAGTGCAACCTGGCTACATACTGAGACCTTATCTCAAAGCTAAACAGCTTTTGGCAACTTATGATTTTTAAAAAGGAAAGGACCTTTCCTTTATAATGTATTTATAGTTTAAATATATTATATTTTATATTATATTTGTAATATAACCCCAGAAACTTCAAAATGTCTGTAGTCTCCCATTGGAGTCCTCAAGTACGGCAACGATCACTTCCATTTTAGAGGATGCCATTTTAAGAGATTACATGTGTTTATGTGTATGTGTGTGCTCGCAGATGCACATGTACCCCTGAGTGGGTGTTCCTGTCAGAAGAGAGCATTAAAGGAGTCAGCTCTCTGGTACCATGTGGTCCCACGGCATCTAACTTAGGTCACCAGGCTTGGTGCTAAGCACCTTTACACACTGAGCCGTCTCAGGGGCTTGAATTTCTTCTTTGGTGCCCTCTAACCGTAGTGAGATGAGTTATTTCTCTAGCTGGATAAATATGCTTCAATTTACTCACTCGTTGGGGTGCTTTGTATGGGAGTCTTTTATTGTTTGGCATCAAAACAATGTCTTCTTTTTTTTTTAAAGATTTATTTATTTATTATATATCATATATAGTGTTCTGCCTGTATGTTTGTCTGCACACCACAAGAGGGTATTGGATCTCCTTGTAGATGGTTGTGAACCACCATGTGGTTGCTTGGAATTGAACTCATAACCTCTGGAAGAGCAACCAATGCTCTTAACCTCTGAGCCATCTCTCCAGTCCCCAAAACGATGTCTTCTTAATATGTATGTAAAGTACATGAACAAATTGTAAGTTCCCGCTGACCTAAGACCTGTCTCAAGCCCATCGGAGGCAAAGACAGACTTCCTCTGCAGGCAGCCTAGCTTCAGAGCCTGTGTTCATAGTCTCCCCAGTTAAAGGCATAGGATGGAGTTCTGGTATGCCAACAATCAGTTCTACAGCTCAGCGGGCATGCTTCCTGCAGAGAAGACACCAGGCAAGCCTTTAAAAAAGTGACACTGAAGAGTCTCAAAAAGAAGTAACAATGAGGGGCTCGAGAGATGGCTCAGTGGTTAAGAGCACTGACTGCTCTTCCAGAGGACCTAAGTTCAAGTCCGAGCACCCACAAGGCAACTCATAACTGTCTGTAACCCCAAGATCTGACACCCTCACACAGATATACATGCTGGCAAAACACCAATGTGATATGGGATTTCCCTCTACATGCTGTGATTACCATTAATAAGTAAAGAAACTTTGGGACCTGTAGCAGGGCAGAACTTAGGTAGGTGGGAAAAACTAAACTGAATGCTGAGAGAAAGAAGGGTGGAGTTAGAGAGAAGCCATGTAGCCCCACTGGAGCCAGAGGGAACCTTAGCTATTAAGCCACAGCCACATGGCAATACACAGATTAATAGAAATGGGTTGAATTAATATTTAAGAGTCAAACAATAAGAAGCTAGAGCTAATAGGCCAAAGTGATTTAATTAATATGATTTCTGTGTGATTATTTTGGTTCTGGGCAGCCGGGACAAACAAGCAGCCTCCCAGCATCACCAATGCACATAAAATAAAAGTTGTTTTTTTGTTTTGTTTTACAAGAAGAAGAAGAAGAAGAAGAAGAAGAAGAAGAAGAAGAAGAAGAAGAAGAAGAAGAAGAAGAAGAAGAAGAAGAAGAAGAAGAAGAAGAAGAAGAAGAAGAAGAAGAAGAAGAAGAAGAAGTGGCAATACTTTGTAACATTACTTTGTGGCACATTCACATCCTTGTTCCAGGCTGGGCGGTGCTGGGCGGTAGTGTTGCAAGCAGGCCTTAATCCCAGCACTTAGAAGGCAGAGGCAGGCAGATCTCTGTGAGTTCAAGGCCAGCCTGGTCTACAGAGCAAGTTTCAGGACAGCTGAAATCCTGTCTCAAAATAAATAAAAAAATAAGTAAAACAAAAACATGATCCCAGCAAAAGAACAGCCACACGAAATAAGGTCAGTGAAGTTGTTGAAGGTC
Source organism: Alexandromys fortis (assembly GCF_014885135.2). Lineage (NCBI taxonomy): Eukaryota > Metazoa > Chordata > Mammalia > Rodentia > Cricetidae > Alexandromys > Alexandromys fortis. The sequence continues at coordinate 11,626,067 of NW_026067906.1, read as the reverse complement.
ACAGAAGCGATCTCCTTTTTGCCTAGTCACGGAACTCACATTTAGAAAAACTCAAGCCATGGGCTGTTTTGAACCAAATAAAAAAGCGAAAGCAAGACCATCAGCATTCCAGTTCCTGACTGGATGCAATATGATTGGTGTTGTCATGCCTCCTCACCAAGAGAGGCTGGCTGTACCCTCAAACTCTGAGCCAAAATGAGTCCTTCCTTCTATTGCTTCTGTTTGGTTTATTGTCACGCAATATTTTTTTAAAAGTAACTAATACAGGTTGGTGTTGAGTATTTTGATAATTGAATTTGGACTTCCTCATAATTCACTTTTTCAGATATCAAACCACCTCTGTTCTAAATATCACTTCCTTTTTGTTTGTTTGCCTTTCGTTCACTGAGGCAGGGTCTCTCCATGTAACCCTGCCTGTAGGGCAGTACTTGCTGTCTATGTTGACAGCCTTTCCCTCCCAAGTGCTAGGATTAAAAGCATGTGCTACCCAGTAGAACTGACCCTGTTGGCCAGGTCTCGGGTAAGCTGACCCTGAGAACTTGGGAGTGGGAGAGCTGACCCCCATCTGCCATGTGGTGGCGTGGGCAAGGGAAAGATTTCCTGACCCACCTGCAGTAGGCAGGAGAGCTGGTCCTGAAGTCATGATTGTGGGAGACCTGGCCTTGCCCCTCACCAGCTGCTATACGTGGGTGACTGGGCCCTGCACCTCACCTGGACAACCCAGTAGAGCTGGCCCTGGTGGTGTGGGTGTTGGGGAGCCAGCCTCCAAGGACTCAAGAGCAAGAGACCTGGCCCTGCCCTCTGCTGCCTGTGGCATTGTGGGAGCTGCTCCGGGCAGTGCTGGAGAGCTCACCCTGGCAGTGAGGATGAGAGAGAGCTGGTGTGACAGACTGACCAACCCAGCTGCCACCCAGGTCCATAGCCAGGGCTATGAGCAGACGCACCCCAATATCCACCCCATCTGTGAACTGCTAGAAGAGGTGGAAGGGCCGATCCTGCAGATCTGAAGCTGCAGAGTCTCCACGGCACAGAGCAACACCAGGATGTCCAAGAGAAATCCCAGTGAGGGCCCAGGATGCTTAGTGTCGCATCAAGCCAGACTCCAAAACTGGTAGCTCAGAGTATAGCTGTAGGCTTCACCACACAGGCATGGTTGATTAACTCTTTAGATCCAGGTTATTGGCTGTGGTTTTGGTTTTGGTTTTTCGAGACAGGCTTTCTCTATGTAATGACTGTTCTGGAACTCACTCTGTAGACCAGGCTGGCCTTGAGCTCACAGAAATCTGCCTGACTCTGCCTCCTGAGATGCAGGCTACTCATTGACAGGGTAATGGGCATTTTATCAAGCTGTTGAAGTGGACTGAGGTCTGGGTTTTTTTTGTTAGTCATGAAGATGTTATTTATTTATTTATTTATTTATTTATTTATTTATTTATTTATTTATTTGAGACAGGGTCTCACTCTGTAGATTTGGCTGGCCTGGAACTTACTTTTGAGAACAGGCTGGCCTCAAACACATTGAGGTCCATCTGCCTTGGCTTCCTGAGTGCTGGGACTTAAGGTGTGCTCCCCTACGCCCGGCATTGGATGGTATTTTTTGTTTTTGTTCTGTTTTGTTAAGACATGGTCCATATGTATCTCCGTCTGTCTTGGAACTCTCTGCATAGATCAGGCTGGCTTTGAACTCACAGAGTTCTGCCAGTGAGACAGTATTTTTAGAGAAATCTCTTCCTCGTAGTTTAAGGATATTTCCCTGTAACAAGTCTTTCTCTGTCCCACCAGCCAGCTCCCAATCAATGACATGGAGTCTTCTTATTAATTATGAAATCTTAGTCTATAGCTTAGACATGTTCCTAACTAGCTCTTATAATACTTAAATCAACCCATTTATATTAACCTATGTTCTATTGTGTGGTATTACTTCTCTTGCATCTTGCAATTCCTGTTTTCCTCTCCGTCTCTTTGGCTTCTCCTGCTCCTCAATTCCTGGTGCTCTTCCTTTCTCTCCCCAGAAATCTGCTTATACCTCCTGCCTAGTTGTTGGCCCTTAAACTCTATATTAAACCAATGGCAGCACTGTATCTTCACCCAGTGTACAAACATCCCACAACATTTTCCCCATATAAAATACAGGTCAGTGGGAAAATTTTCTTTTTGACGCCTTCCTGCACCTGTTATTCTCCCACACCCCTTAGAGTCAGAGAACACACAAGGCATACTGCATACATTGATACCAGGGGAAGACAGGTAACGGATGAAGGACACAGACCTATTACCTCTTGTCACCCAAGAGGCTATTTCCATTCCATTAGGCCCCAAAGAGGGGGTAATAGAAACCCTGAGCCCCTGATAGTGGGTGAAAATTAGAGCCATCACTTTATAAGTTGTGATTGGTATTTGCCATTGATGACAATCTTGTGGGGCTAAGACTTCAACCTGTGGGGTATGACTCTGACCTGGGAAGACACCTTTAGAATAAAATGGAATTATAGGACAACGGGTAGGTAAATGGAGAAACTCTTGGTCTGTTGGGAAAATTCCCACATGCCTGGTGTCAAGTGTAGAATACTGAAGGTGACAGTCAGAAACCCTTTGATTTCATGCCTCTCCCAAGTCTCAAGTCTGCAGTGAGTGCCTTCAAAAAGTTAGTTCTTAGAATAATTTATCTAAATGTAGCAAGATGTCAGTTTCTATCAGTTCATAACATTAACACATACATATAGGTCATACTATTAATTCAATAATTCACTTGCATCTTCCTGAGCATTTGCTATGTTTAAACACTGCAGTTTGTAACATTGGAAACACAATGGAAGAATCTTGTTGAAGACAAAGCCCAAAATGAAGCAAAAGGAAGTATGTACTATTAAAGGGAACAGCATTCTATGAAAGCAAAATAACCTAATGCTCCAATCCTTCATCTATAAAATGAAAATGTCGGTTTCTCTCCTATAGAATTGAGAAAATCATTAATGAGATGATAAGCTTGAAATCAGAAGAAGGATGGAACTACTTATGATCACAGTCTCATCGGCCTGGAAGGAGAGCCTAGACTTCGACCATATTCATTCTCCTCTCCCTCCTGGGAACACAGTCACCTTCTGAAACCATGCTTCTCAACCCTCCATCCAATGGGATGTGTGTTGCTAAGTTCTTGCCATACAGTGTGAGCAGCAATGACAGCCCTGTCTGGGCTTCAGTCTGAAGACATTCCCAGCGCCCTCTTTGTGTTCTCACTGTCCCTGCTGATGCTGGGTGGATGTTTTTGGTGGCTGAGTCTTCAACAGAGCAGGAAACTGAGTACCAAAGGCTAGTGATAGACATTCTGGAAGGCTTCTGAGTGGTCCCGCAGAGCTAGGCGGCCCTGCTATCTGAGCTACCTTTGTGATGGTCACAGGACTGAGAACTAAACTGTGCTGTTTAAACTGCTGTAGTGTTGGGTTTCAGTTGCTGCTCTCAATCCTCATTCAAACCCTTTTTCAGGACATCTCTAGAAGTTTCCAGATGCTAAAAGGAACCCAAGGGGGTGGCTATAAGAAGCACATGGCTCAGTAATGGGGGTACTTCTTGGCAAGCCTTAGCAAGTGAAATTGGAGAATGAAAAGTTAAAAATGAAGGAGAGGAATTTGTACTGTTTGGTTCATAATCTCTCATGCAACCTTGACTCCAGCATGGTGAGGAAGTCTTACAAATTATAGAGCAGCCAGATGGTGGTGGTGCATGTCTTTAATCCTAGCACTCGGAAGGCAGGCAGATCTCTGTGAGTTCAAGATCAGCCTGGTGTGCAGAGCAAGTTCCAGGACACCTGTTACACAGAGAAATGCTGTCTCAAAACCTAAAGAAAGAGAGAGAGAGAGAGAGAGAGAGAGAGAGAGAGAGGGAGGGAGGGAGGGAGGGAGGGAGGGAGGGAGGGAGGGAAAGAATGAAGGAAGGAAGAAAGGAAAGAAGAACATATATTATGGAGCACTTGGTGGGAAATGCCTTGCTTGCTTTTCATAGTTGTAATGATTTTAGCCACATAAGGCTGATACTTCCAGGTTCTAGGGGCCATGCATGTTCAGACAAACCCTCAGGCAGAAGTGCCTAAATGGCCCCCAGGGATGTTAAAGGGCCCCGCATGACCCACATGTGACGTGGATTATATCATCCACATACGACTCAGCTAAGCCCTTAGGTTGCATGCGTGAGCCCTGTCAAATGCATGTGATGAAGCCACGTCAGACCCCTGTGCGCCTGAGCTAGGCAGCTTTTAAAAGTTGGACATGCCATCTTCCTCTCTCTCTCTGTCTCTGTCTCTCTCTCTCTCTGTTTCTCTCTCTCCCAGCACTTGGGAAGCAGAGGCAGGCAGATCTCTGTGAGTTCGAGGCCAACCTGGTCTATAAGAACTAGTTCTAGGACAGGTTCCAAAGCTACAGAGAAACCCTGTCCTCTGAAAAATCAGGTCAGAGAGAGAGAGATTCAGGGATGTGCAGGGAGAGGGCTGCTTGTTTGTCCCAGCCACCTGGCTAGCTTACACCCAAAATAACCACAAAGAAACTATATTAATTAAAACACTGTTTGATCCATTAGCTCTAGCTTCTTATTGGCTAACTCTTACATCTTTGTTTAACGCATTTTTATTAATCCATGTATCACCACGTGGCAGTGGCTTATCAGGAAAGATTCAGCACGTCTGTCTCTGGTGGCTCCATGGTATCTCTCTGACTCTGCCCTTCTTCCTCCCAGCATTCAGTCCAGTCCTCTCCACCTACCTAAGTTCTGCCCTATCAACTAGGCCAAGGCAGTTTCTTTATTCACTAACCAATGAAAGCAACACACAAACAGGACCTCCCATACCAGGGATGGATGGAAAGCAGCCATAACTTCATTGTAACCCATTTCCTAAGACAAAAGCTGTACGTTCAGGACCTATTCACACCCCTATAGTTCTCAAAGGTTCAGTAACCCCACCAGGAGCCCACTTGCCTCAAGGCAGCCCACAAGTTCCTCCTGATAAGGAGATAAGGAAAAAGGATGCTTTTAGCAAGCAGGAACTTTCCTCAAGCCCCTGAGGAAATGGAGACTCTTATCTAAATGCCTGTCCTTGGGCAAAGGATTTCTGCTAGGACCAGACACTCTACTACAATTTAAAAGCAATCTTCCCCAAGGGGCACTGAACTGTTCCCTAATTGTGTCCCTTTGTGTCTTAGTCTTACTCCATGGGCCTGGTCCCCTCAGACACTCCCAAAAGGGAAGGTCCTGATGTCTTACTCTTTTCCATTAAAATGTATCTTTCTGATTTCTCTATACTTGTTACCTGAACTCTTGCCCTTATTGGTCTCAGGATCTGGATCTGGATTGTAGGCAGTTCATTGTTGGGATGTCTAGTAAATCCCTAACTTTCCTTTTCTTGTTGTAATTAGGAGGGCACAAGGGCATTCCTGGTTCCAAAATGGTGGGGACTGGAACTGGTATTGGATAACAGAAATGTCATTGTACTCTTACCGGTATTGATCTGATATTTGTAACTGCATATAAGATGTTGAGAAAAGTTTGTTTGGTTTTTTGTTTTTTTTTTTTTTTTTTTTCACAGAGATCAGCAGTCAATGATGGGTTTGAAGCTTATCTTCCCAGATGCCTAAGACAGGAACTGGCATATATGAATGCCTGTTCCAGAAATGGGAAAATATATGAATGCCTGTTCCAGAAACGGGAAAATCTGGGTAAATGAAGAGGTCTTTGCCCAAGCCAGGCATGATCTTCTGTCCTATTGCAGAAGCACAGGTTTTGTTAAATTGATAAGAGAGAGTGGATTGTAGGCCCATACTTCTATATGGTATGGCAGCCAAGCTCTAAAGCCATAGTCAGTATCTGATGTGGTCAGTAACCTCTCAGACAGCCTGCTGCTAACCTAACAAAAGGTCAGGATGTTGTTTTGCTCTTCTTGGTAATTTGGAAGATGCCTGATAGAGATGCTAATTCAAGCCTCCTTGACAGCTAGCTTACAGAGCAGGAAGACACTACAGTAGGCACAGGTAGATGTGGACATGACTAAAAGCCACTCACCTGGTTTCCTAGGAAACAGAATACTAATGATCCTACCCCTCAGTTTATGTTTGAACATATAAGGCTGTTTGGAGAACAAAGAAGGAGAAATTCTTCAGGATGTGAACTCAGGACTTCATGAGGGAACACTGAGAATCTCCCTCCCATAAAGCCACGTAAGTTGGGTCTTTATTCTCGCACTTCCATGCTGGTCCAGAGACAGATAGTTTATGTTGAGATCTGGTCAAGAGAACATAATTTAGGGTCCAGGCTGACACCAGACCCCGACGTAATGGTGCCCAGACGTGGGGCTAATCCGCAAATCCCGACACTCTTCCTCAAGGAACTATGGTGGAAATCAACATCAAAGTGTCTCTCTGTGTGGTATGTGTGGGGAGGGGGGCGGGGTGAGAGGCCCATTTGAACTGAAAAGCATAGAAAAGGACCCATGCTGACAGAAGTTCAAAGCAAACATCTCAGAAAGCAAAGTTTCTACTCTTTGTAGCTTGGGGCCCTGGTGTAGCTGGTAGACAGGAATCGACATGGCGGATGTATTCTTCCTACTATGCTATCCTCCCTACACAGAAGGGGTCCCCTGGGCTTGTCCATGAAGGTGGGCCACATGCTAACAGTCTTGCATAAGGGTTGGGAAGATGAGCTGGACCCTTGCCCAAGTGACTGACTCAATACCCAGCCCGTGCCAATATTCCAAAACTTGTTGTTTTCTTTCATAAGCATGTTACAGAACAATTCAGAGCGTACATTTGTAGAAATAGTTTTTTTATATGTTAATGTTGTAGACAACTGGAAAAGAAGTGACAATTCTTTTATTAATTTTTTTTTTATTTTTCGGTCCTAAATCTTATCTAGCAAAAATAGATTAAATGAGGGTGTGTGATAATTAACGAGTCTTCTGTCACTCATCACTTCCTTCCATCTGTCTTTCTGACATTTGAGACACCTGCACTTATTAAACCAACAGGTGTTAGGTTGGTGGGAGAGTCTAACTCCTTGACTTGGTTCTTTCCTTTACCGGCCTAATGTGGAAGACTTTATTTCATTCCTGCCCCACACTGTACAGATCGTCCTAGGACCTGAACCACATAATCAACGCCTGACGGTCACTGCTAATTCTTGTTTCATTGGCAGTATTTTTGAGTTCTTTGTTATTGGAACTTGACGTTTTCTATACCCTCTTAAGTGGTTCAGGGTTCTTTCCTCTCTGAAGTTGGTCTATTACTAATAATTGCATAGTGTGTGTGTGTGTGTGTGTGTGTGTGTGTGTGTGTGGTGTCCCTGTGTCCATTGCCTTAAGAACTGTGCTCTAGGTCAGCATAGTTTATCCTTTGAGAGGCAGGTTCTCATGTAGCTCAGGCTGGCTTTGACTTCACTCTGTAGTCACTGAACTCCTGATCCTCCTGCCTCAGCTGCCTGCACGCTGCGGCTACAGATAAGCATCACTATGCACACTCCATTCTTCTTCTTGGCATGAATCCAGCCTTCTGTCCTAAGTGGTAAGACTTGCTCAACTGACATCCTGTTTTTGTCCCGCCTAGATTCCTCCCACCAACCCCACCTATCCTTCCTCTCTAGCTATTGGCTGTTTAGACTAGGTGCAGTAGGCAGACAACACATTTTTACATACTTACAAACAAAGGCAACACATCTTTATATCTTTTTTTAAAATTTATTTATTATGTACATAGTGTTCTGGGCACCAGATCTCATTATAGATGGGTGTGAGCCACCATGTGGTTGCTGGGAATTGAACTCAGGACCTCCGGAATAGCAGTCAGTTCTCTTAACCTCTGAGCCATCTCTCCAGCCCTTTTTTGTGATTTTCGAGTCAGGGTTTCTCCGTAGCTTTTGGTTCCTGTCCTGGAACTAGCTCTTCTAGACCAGGCTGGCCTCGAACTCACAGAGATCTGCCTGCCTCTGCCTCCCGAGTGCTGGGATTAAAGGCATGTGCCACCACTGCCCAGCACAGGCACATCTTTATATAGTTAAACCGAGGGTTGTTTTTTTTTTTTTTTTTTTTTTTTTTTTGAGCTTTTGAGACAGGGCTTCTCTTTGTAACAGGCCTAGGTGTCTCGGAACCTGCTCTTAGACCAGGCTGGCCTTGAACTCACGGAGATCTGCCTCCTCCCTCTTCCTGAGCGCTGTGCTTAAAGGTGTGCGCCACCACCGCCCACCTAAACAAACATTCTATTACACAACAGCTTCCATTTGCTTTTTCTCACCGTCTACAAAGGAGACCCTGGCAAGAGGCCAGAGAGCAGAGGTGAGCAAGGCCAGTTATCCTGACACCCTGTTCCTCTGCCATCTCTGTTCGCTGCAGGGCAGACTGTGTTGCAGCTGCCAGTCAAGGTAACCTCTCCTGTAGGCCCAGCTTTTGCTGAGCCAGGAGCAGCATCAACTCTTGACCTACTTGCAGAGGCTTCCTAGGCTGGCTGAAAGCCAGACCAGAAAAATTTTGATTATCCAATCTCTGTTTTATATCTTAAAACAGATTTTTTTAAAAAAAAGAAAAGTATTTTTTCAGACTAAGTTATTAACAAGGTCAAAGCTACTAAAAGCTGTTTTCTCGCTCTCTTCTTGGAATGTTGTTTAGATAATCATAGCAGGCATCCTCTTGAGCGCCCTGAGATTCAGATCCTCCACGCACACACCTCATCAAACTGCTGAAATCCTGTGAGGCAGGAAGCTGCTGTGGTCACCACGCCCACTGTATAGACGGTGAAACTGAGAATGAATTGTTTTCCCAAGGTCACATAGCTATTAAGCATGAATCTAGTTCAAGATATCAGAATTGGTTCATATATAAGAGTATAAGAGACATTAATACTTTCACTAATAGGCTATAGATTGAAGGTATAGGCTGTAGATAGACTTCAGTGCCAAATACTTAGCATGTACAAGGACAGAGGTTCAATCTCCAGGAACACACACACACACACACCTATAATCTAGACACTCAAGAAGCTGAGGCAGGAGGATTGTGAGTCTGATGCTAACTAGAGCGACAATAGATGAACCCTTGATTCAAAACCAAAAGTTCAAGGAGATTTGGAATTCTGCAGAAGAGAATTTAAATTCCTGTTCTCTAAAAGCCAAAGTATTTGAGGCAGGTAAATCCATCAGCACTCGGATCTTCATTTTTCTCATCTGCATTCTGAAAGTAATACCTCCCCCACAGGACTTTTGTGTAGATTTAATGAGAAAAGCTGAGAGTCCTTACAAGAAGCCGAGGTAGCACAACATTATTTTTGGAAGAGACTGTTCTCAGCTGTCACATCAAAGTTACCTTTAAAATGACATTTGCAGGAGGAATTAAAACAGTCTGAATTTCCACGGGGAGCTGGGTAAGTCATTCCCTTCAATACCACAATCTTAGGAGGGTCTTAGTATTTCATCAGGGGCTAGAAACCATTCCACATTGGCAACCAAATATTGTAACCATTCTAGAAGGGTACTGTACAATAATATTATCCACAACAATGAAAGTGTCCTATTGGTACTGTCTAATATGGTAGCCATTAGCCACATGTGATTCTCTAATGTTTGCTCAAAGACCTGAAGCTAATTCTAATTTTATTAATTTTATCTAATTTAAATTTGGATGTTAAGATTGTTATGAAGTTATACAACAGGCAACAAGAATAGTTCTAAGTATCTGAAGAAAAAAAATGCACTGGTCATTAGTATAAGTGAAATATTCTGTCCCACCAGACAACTCCCAAATAACCACATAGAGACTTACTAATTATAAATGCTCGACCAATAGCTTAGGCTTGTTATTAACTAGCTCTTACAACTTAACCTACATTTCTTATCTATGTTCTATCATGCAGCTTGGTACTTTTCTTCAGCATGGCATGTTCATCTTGCTTTCCCCAGTGTTTCCTGGTGACTCTGCCCTTCCTTCATCATCCCAGTGCTCTCTCCCTGTCCCCAAGTCCCACCTAACCTCTTCCTGCTTAGCTATTGGCCATTTAGCTCCTCATTAAACCAATGTGAGCAACACATCTTCTTGTTTGTTTTGGTTTTGGTTTTTGGAGACAGGGTTTCTCTGTTGCTTTGGAGTCCATCCTGGAACTAGCTCTTGTAGACCAGGTTGGCCTCGAACTCACAGAGACCCGCCTGCCTTTGCCTCCCGAGTGCTGGGATTAAAGGCGTGCGCCACCACCACCCAGCTATAACACATCTTCATAGTGTACAAAAAGGTTATTCCTCAATGCATTAGGATTTCAGTTCCTGTTGCAAATACTAAACATAAAGTAAAATTTCTTCACTGTTTATTCTGAGCTGTATAAGCTCAACCTGGAAGGTATTGAGATGTGATTTGTTTTGGTCTGTCCTAGCAGATCAGGATTTCAATAGCTTTCTCTATAATCTACAAGTTTCAGAAACATTTTGAAACCACAGACGGTAATTAAGACAATGTTATAGGATCGCTTCATTTAATGAGCAGAATAAATGCTACCCTGACTTGGGAAACAGGAAAGGGAACATTCTTCCATGCTGATGGTGTTCCTCTGGGTTTTTGAAGCAAAGTTACCCTAAGAAATAACAGAGATAGGGGCCGGATGATGATCAGTGCTTAAGAGTACTTGCTGCCTTTGCAGGACTGGATTCAGTTCCCACATCCATGGGACCTGCTAGTCGTGGGCATGTCTTAAGTCACAGGTCACTCTGGGGTGCTGGTACCCCACACACCCACCTCATAACCACATATTGTCTCGGTCATAGTCTATTCTTCACAGCAGTCAATGGGAGATTTGCCTTTGCCACAGAAGACTATGGCATATTTGACAAATATTTTGAGATCCAGGGCACAGGGCAAGAGATCTGACCAACCTGATCCTAGACATGAAACATGTAGTGGAGTCAAAAATGACAAAGAGATTTTAAAAATGGAGAAACTCGAGCTATCACATTAGAGGCAGAGATTTGCTACCCAGAAGGCCTGTGAAAAACAACCACGAATGGTTTTGCCTACAGAGGGGAGCGAGGGAGAGGTGCAAGAAGGAGTCTATAAACCCCAATGTCCTACACTTCTGCATCATCACGCCTGTGACTTGGCAGGACCAGACCACCCGCATTGCTTCTTCAAGGCCAAGAGGTTAAGCATTGAGGCTCAGTCTCCTGATCTCCTTGTATCTCAGCCTTGTATCCTCAGACATGCCTGGCCTAAGACATCTCAGAGAGAGCACCACTGGACCACGTGGCACATTTTAAAATTTATTGTTTTTCTATTGTTATACTCCCCTCTCCCTTTCCCTCTTCCCTCTCCTCTGGCCGATTCCCTCCTTTAAAAAAGTGTGTGTGTGTGTGTGTGTGTGTGTGAGAGAGAGAGAGAGAGAGAGAGAGAGAGAGAGAGAGAGAGAGAAAGATTGAATGTGTATGAATGCACACCAAGTGTGTACAGGAGCCCAAAGAGGTGAGGAAAAACATTGGATCCCCTGGAACTGGAGTTGCAGGTGGTTGTGAGTCATTATTGCTTCCTTTCTTGTTGACTGAACTTGTCTCATATATGGAGGAAGTGGAGGAGTTGGTCAAAGAGAAAGCCATGGTTTGGATATCAGGAAGTGATGTAGTAGCCAAATTGTCTCTAGAGAAAATTTCTCTCACTCTCTCAATCTATGTGTGTGTGGTGTGTGTGTGTGTGTGTGCATGAGGAGATTTGTTAGATTGGCTACATGGTCAGGATCTGCACAACCCTACAATGGCTGCCTTCAGGCAGAAGAGCTAGACAAAACCAATTGCTGCTCACTTCTAGAAGCATCAGGACAAAATGAAGCAATGATGCAGCCCCAGTCTAGGCTGAAGCTCACTGCAGACCTGATACTGCAAGACCATATTCAAAGGCTGAAGAACCTAGTGATGTCCACAGACAAGAGCATCATTGAAGACAACACTCACTGGGGGAAGGGCGGAACCGTGAACATCTCCCTTCCAATTGTCATACCATCTGGGCCTTTTACACCAATCTCTGCAAACGCCCTCAGCTACACCCAGGAGTGTGTTTTACCGATGTTTTTGGGACTCTAAGTCTGTCAAATTGACAACTTGGATTAATAGCACAAGAGATGTCACCTGCAAAATGTTTTCTTAATCCTCTGAGGTTAAGAGGAATGGTTTTGTGGTTATGGACACTAGATTTTTATTTAATTATTTTGGATTCCCCTAGTATTGTTTCAGTATTATTAGCTAATGGTCCTTGTTATTTACTAATGAGAACTTTTTATCTAGAGCAGTGGTCCTCAATCTTCCTAATGCTGCGACCCTTTAACACAGTTCCTCATGTTGTGATGACCTCCACCCATTAAATTAATTTTTCTTGCTACTTCATAACTGTAATTTTGCTAATATTATGAATCGCATTATAAATATTTGAGTTTTTCTATGGCCTTAGACGACCCCCGTGTAAGGGTTGTTTGACCCCATGGGGTTGTGATCCACAGGCTGAGAACGGCTGATCTAGAGGTTCTGAGAGATTATTTTTTAATTGACACACTTTTACAGATACAGAGTAAAGCTGTCACACTCCGCAGCTGTGGGAAGCCGAGGTTCAGATGGAGTAAAATGCCCAGCTCAAAGCCTACGACTGGTACAGCAGGGTTGAAACCCATATCCGACAGCAGCTTACACAATCCAATGCCAAAATATACATTATATCACTTGATTGCTATCAGCATATTCAGACAGTATATAATCTAATCTTCAAAAACATTCTCATGGGTAAAATGTCACACAAACTTTTAGGGAGAGTTCATACAGTAATTCATTTGGCCAGTATTTGGATCTGTAAAGTTCTGGTCATTTCTACTCCTGCCTCTTCTTGTTCTCCCCCTACTAGCCATGAGAACAGATGTCATGGAACCAGTAGTATTTTTCTTGGAGCCTTAGCTGCCAAGAAACTGCCAGATTTATTGCTTAGCTATCACAACGAACTTATCTCGGGTGCCCACTGATACCCTTTGTTTGCTCAACGGTGTGATTATTTTATTATAAGGTTGAATGTTGCCAGGGAAGGCAGCAAGATGAGGGTGAGGTCTGAGGTAGTGTAGAACACAGCCAAGCTCCTTAGGTGATTCAGAGGGAGACACAGAGGAGAATTACAGTGTCCAGAGTCATAAAAGGTAAATGAGTAGTGCTAGCTCTCTGGGTGCTAGGCCTGGCTTAATGTGTCAGTTACTAAGAAGGAACTCCGGAGGAAAACTGTAGATAGATTTATCCAGCGATTCCATGCATCGATAGTTCATTGCACATAATGTCATGCAAGTCCATGAGGAAAAAAAAAACATAAAATTAAATAAGAGGCATAAATATGTTCTTTATTTATCAAAGGACACCTAGGTTTTCTGTCAGCAGAATTCTAATTTTTAAGAGTCCTCAGGAAAACATACAAATCAGTTTTAGTATGATGATAACAGAAACTGAGTTTAAGGTCATTGGTTTTGGCATTCATTGACAAATTATTAATTCACAAAACACAAAGACTTATAGCTTTTAGCTTTCTATTTAGAAGACTAACAAGCAAAACAAGTAAAGATTAACATGCCTCTGTGAGATGATTAATTTATTTGTTTTTGTTTTTTGAGACAAGGCTTTTCTGTGTAACAGCTCTAGCTGTCCCGAAACTCACTTTGTAGACCAGGCTGGCCTTGAACTCATAGAGATCTGCCTGCCTCTGTCTCCTGAATGCTGAAATTAAAGGTGTGCACTAATGATGATTAATTCTTACATCAGGAAGTTACACCAAAATATGACCAAAAAAAACCCCACCACTTTCTGCCTTCAAAGGCTCTTGTCCATTGTCCTGGACAGAACAAAAACCATTAGGGTGTCCCTAGTCCACAAATCAGAATTGACAGAAATCACTCTTAAGACTTTGTTTTCAACTTTGAGTTGCCCTAAAACGAGATAAATGGAAGCAAATTTTCCTATGGGTCAGTCAGAAATCAGCTGACACAGGCATTGGCCAGCCACAATAATGAACAACCACACAGGAGACCTCTGTCCCCCTGAGTTCACATGCTGGCAAGTTAAGCTTCAAATTCATATCCTAATGATTTTTGGGGGGATGGGGGATGGAACTTCTGAGGGATAATGGGGTGAAGTCATGGAGTAGCAGGATGAGTGGCTTTAAAAGAGGAAGGCAGAGGTTGTGGAACGCTTTCTCCTAGACACGACAGGGTTCTTGCACTCCAGGACCCTCAGCAGCTGTGATTAGCTAAGTAAGACCTGTAAAAAATCCAGCCTCCTGGCAACATTACCTTATTGGGTGAAGGGAAACTGAGAGGCATCTCCTCTCCTGAGGAAGCATGGGTAATCAAAGGCTGCTATGGGCGAAGGGTTTATGAAGTCCATCCCTCTCTAATATTGCCGTGTGTGATCTCCATCACGTTATGACGCAGCGAGAAGCCCTGGCCCAGGTCTGGGCAGATGCAGGATACATCTTCTTGGACATCCTGACCTCTAAATGTATACGTCAAATAAATTTCTTTGCCTTATAAATAGCTTGGTCTTAGGTAATGTGTTATAATACCAGAAAATACCCTTTACTGCCCCTTCCTTTATGTTCGGCAGAATCGCAGGGAAGCTGTGTGGGTTATGTTTCTCTCGTATTCAGAAGTGGAGAAGGGAAGATGATGCAAGAATCAAAAGAGCTTTGAGGTGTGGCCTCCAGAGACTGACTTGTAGAGAGGGCCAACCCTTCTCCTCAGTTGCCAGGAGCCTCCCCTGCCTGTTCTGCGCTGCTAATATCTATCTGTCAGCCTGGAAAACCACCAGAAATGCATTTGATTTAGGAAACATCTCCTTGACAATAAAAGCGCATGTGGAAAATTCCATCCTACCATCTGAGGCAATGGCAGTTTTGAAGTGGAGAGGCTGCAAGGCAAGGGACTTTGGAGGATGGGTCACGTGAGAGAGTAGCCTGGTCAGGACAGTACTGAGAAGAGAGTACAGGTCTACACAGGATGGCCCCACCGGGCAGGAAATACGGAACTTGCGCCAAAAGTCAGTCTCTCTGGTTCGATCTGATAGAATTTTTAAATCAAAAGAATGGAAGCATTTGTCATGAGTAACACAACACAGAAGACAACTCGAGAAGAAAGCACACACACACACACAACTTGGTATGCAGGGGAGATTGGTTCTAGTACACACACAGGCACGCACACACACACCTTGGTATGCAGGGGAGGTTGGTTCTGGTACACGTACAGGCACATGCACACATACACACACACACACACACACACACACACACGCACACACACACACCCCACGGAATCCAGGGGAGTTTGGTTAGCATATATCCAGTGTCTTGGAAAGAAGTGTCCCAAGAATTAAGAAAGACTCAAGAGTCAGTCATAGTGGTGCACGCCTTTAATCCCAGCAATCAGGAAACAGAGACAGGAGGACCTCAGTGAGTTTGAGACCAGCCTGGTCTACACAGTGAGTTCCAGGGCAGCCAAAGCTACATAGAGAGACCCCCATTTCAAATCAGTCGATCAGTGTGGAAGTACTAACTGCTCTCCACGGCCATCTTCACAGAACCCCATGAGCCAGAGACGAAGGCTCTTTTTTTTTTATCCTCTTCCTTTGAACTCCTGTGAATCTTGGATGTTGGAAACTGCCTGTTCGTGAGATTGGGATACTATATGGCTTTCTTGGCTCTACTGCAGCTGGACTTGGACATTTATATAAATATGTAGATATTGACAAATATATATAAATGTATTATATATGAATATATTTATATATATATATTTATTTAAATAACAGAGAAGGCAGGTTAATGACACACTGGACCAGCTTAGGCTGAGTAAACCAAGTACTTCTTCAAAGCATTTAATATTGCATCCTGCTCCATGTAGTATTTGGTCCAGAGATAATGGGTGGCCAGATGGAACCAGAAAATTCTGCCCTTCCTCTCCTCCCTTCTCATCGCTGAACCTGCTGACGCCACGACTCAGAGTTAGAATTCCTTGCACGATTTGTGACACTTTTTATCCTATGTTAGGTAAATGGACTCAATGATCTGGCTCTTATTTTAAATAATATTCATCCTATCATCTTAAAGCAGAAAAAAAGAGTGTTTGGCACAAAATATGTGGGCACTCAGCAACTCTTAGTTTATACGGTGAGTGTTCAGGTTGCAAACAACTGAACTGAATCCCATTCTGTAAAGGCTGTGTGTTCCCTAGGTGTTGAATACATTTATTTAATAGAATTTATTTTATTTATTTTTAATTATTATTATTATTAGATGGCCTTATTATATAGTTCAGGCCGGCCTTAATGTTTAATCTCCCCATATAAGTTCTGGGTTTCTCTCTTTTCTCTTATTCTCCACACCTCATCCTTCCCTCCCTCCTTCCCTCCCTCTCACCCTTTCTTCTTCCTTTTTTCTCTCCTTTAAAAAATTTTTAAAACTGGAACTGGAGAATGAACCCAGGGCCCTGAGTATATTAGCCTTCACACTCCCAGCTTCCTGTTTCATTAAATCATTATAATAATATCTTTTAAAAAGTAAAATTATTGTATGTTTGTGATCAGGGAGGGCAGAAGGATTTTGAGTTTTAGACTAGTTTGGGCTACACAGCGAGCTTGTCTTGGTTATTCTTGGTTGTCGGTTAGACTACATCTGGACTTGCCTAAATTCCAATAACGGAGGGGCACACCTGTGAGGGACTTTTGATTAATGTGAACTGGGAAGATCCACCTCTGATCCAGATCTTTGAAATGGGAAGGCACACCTTTAACCCAGATAATTTTACCTGGGAAACCCACCTCTAACGTGGGCCATTCCTTCTGCTAGAAGTCTAAGGAAGGACATGAAAGAAGAAAACTCTTACTCTTTGCCTGCGTGCTCTTGCCTTGCAGTCTGTTCCTTCACTGGCCTGAGAGCCTACTTCTTTGGGATCCCAACATATACAGAAGACCAGCGGAGACATCCAGCCTTGTGGACGGAGCAACTACTGAATTCTTGGACCTTCCGCTCGTAGGCAACCATTGTTGGATTAGCTGGACACAGGCTGAAAGTCCTTCTAAAAAAATCTCCTTTCTATATATATAGAGATTCGTTCTGTAAGTTCTGTTACTCTAGACCCTAAAGTCTAGAGAATCCTGACTAATTCAAAGCTTAAGGCAAAGAGACCTTGTCTCAAAAACCAATCAAGCAAGCAAACAAACAACAAAAATATTTTGTTTTACTGAAAATGAGACATATTAAATGTTTCCCTCTCAGACAGGATAGACACTCCTGTTTAAACTACATCATTTTGGACTCTTAGGTAGCCCTGGTTGACCTAGAACTATGAAGACCAGGGTAGCCTCTGACTCACAGAGGTAGTTATGACTACCATGCCCAACTCTTCTAAATTCCTGAGAGGCAAACCTATCTATCATTTGTCCTGCACTTGTGCACATTTTGTTTTGCCTTACAACTAAATCAGAAGAATAGATCTGTCACCCTCATCAGCCACTCTCCCTACCCCTTCTTCATAAGCTAACTTAAAAAATATCTACCAAAAATTTTTAAACTTCTCAAAGATCAACCAAGAGGCAAACAAAACTAAAAAAAAAGTACCATTTTTTTTGAAAATCCATATACTCTTAGATATGGAAAATAGACTGTTTACAGTTAATTATATTGGTATCAACGCAAGTGATAAGTACAAAACTGCCTAATGCTTCTGCCTTCTAGTGTCTGGATACACTCCCTAATTGAATCTCCCCAAATCAGGCTTTCCTCTTCCCTTACAGGTTCTATTTTTTTTTTTCACTTACAAAGAATCATCTTGTTTGACAAAAGTCCTGGAGCTGGAGAGACAGTTCAGTTGTTTAGAGTACTTGCTACTCTTGCAGAGGATCTGGGTTCAGCTCTGAGCACCCACATGGTAGCTTAGAACCTCCATAACTCCAGTTCCAGGGGATTCAACAACCTTTTTCTGGCCTCTGTGGGCACTGCATACACATGATGCATGTGCATGCTTGCAGGGAAGACGCTCATATATATGATACAAAAACAAATTTTAGAATCTTTTAGAAAGATGTTCTGTAATGAACAAACGACCTAGAAACATAGTCACTTGGAATTGTAAGTTCCAAAGAGATGCACCCCAAGGATGTTTCAAGAGGGGTGCCTGCACTCAGAACAGGGAGGTAAGAATTACATATTTAGACAGAGCAGCCCCTATTCAGAAACCGGAAACATTACAACGGGGGACTTTGCATTCATTGCCGTTATTCAATGGTGCACGATCCCAAGAAAACCCACCAAAGTTAGTAAGATTCTGAATGGAACCAGGAAGAAATGATGACTGCCCATAGAATAAAAAGGCACGGTGTCACTAAACCACTCGGGGTGGTAGCCACCAGTGGGGGTTACAACACAGCTGACACAGCTGTTGCAATTGCTTTCAACATTAAAGAGAGCAGAAATGAATAGATCAATCATGCCTCAGGCCAGTGTGCTAGCCACAGGAGTCTAAAAATAAATAAATGTCACTGTGGAGAGCTTTAGAAGAGAAAGGCTATCTGCCCAAAAAAGGACACATTGGCCCTTTATGTTTTTCCCAAGTCATGACTGCCTGACGAGAGCAATTCAAATGTCTCAGAAATAAACTGCTCATGTTTTGATATCTCAGCAATATTTGGGTTTAATTTTTTTTTCCTAAAACGGGAACCCGCGAAAGCATCCTGTTTTGTAGTGTCCCAAAGTTTTCTTGCTTATCTACATAAAAGATTAATATCGCATTGCTGGAGGTGTAGAGGCCTCCAAGGGGCCAGCTTGGGGACATGTGGGCTTTGAAATTATTTGATAAACAGCTTCAGTTCTTGGAAAGATTGAGGCCAAGTAGGAAATGGGAGTTGACCGCTGGAGACAGACAGCAAAGGCTTTTAGAAACCACAGTGGGCAGAAACATCTTTGGGGTGAGTTAGAGGACAAGCATTTGCCCCTGGGGGGTGGGTATTTGTAGCTGCCTTCTATTGATGGCCATAGATACCAAATCTTCATTCATGTTATTAACAGGAACTTTCCTTTCAAAAAAATACTTTGTTTTTGAGTTTAGAAAGTGAATTAATGTGACACGCTTATCAGTTGATAGAACAAGGTGTCTGGAATTGGCTTGTGAATATTGAAAGAAGCCATGGGCTTAGAGGGGGGTTCTCTTGGTTTTAGGGCTACTCCACCCCTGTCCACGGACCCTTACTCTGTGCCGTACTACAGGCTAGACTGGCCCATGGTTTCAGGGATGGTTTCCTGTCTATGTGACCCATCTCTCCATAGGAGTGCTGGGATTATAGATGTTTAACCTGACTTCCGTGTGTGTGTGTGTGTGTGTGTGTGTGTGTGTGTGTGTCTGTGTGTGTTTGTGTGTGAGAGAGAGAGAACGAGAGAGAGAGATGACAAGGAGTATGTATGAACGTCAAGTGTGTGTGTGTGTGCGCGCACGCGCGCATGCACACGCGCATTTGTATACAGGTTAATCAGGTGTGTTTGTATATATGGAGTCCAGAAATTGACATTGGTGACTTCCTCAGGAAACCTCCACCATAATTTTCTCTTTGAGACAAAGTCTCTCATTGAACCTGTAACTCACAGATTCCCCTAGAGTGGCCGACCACCAAGCCCCAGGGATCCTTCTGAGTGGCCTTCTCGGCCCTAGGATAGCAGGTGTCCACCACGACACTTAGGCTTTCTCATAGGTGCTGGGCATTGAACCCTGATCCTCACGCTTGCCCAGCGAGTACTTTCCTGACTGAGCCCATCTCCCTAGCCCATGATTCGTCGACTTCAATGAATAAGGAAACAAGAAGGCCCGGCCATACATGTTGATCTCTCATTATGATTCTGATTCATTATAGATTCTGGAAGTCTTCCTATGCATATGAAGAAGACGAGTTTTAGAGATGGGATGATATTTACCTAGGCCACGCAGGTGGTCAGTATGTGACACTGGAGTCCCCAAGTTCAATGCTTGCTCTACCCTTCTCTTTCAGACTATCAACTTCATTCAGCAGGCTCCGCCTTCTCTCCTGTTGCTTCTCTCTTGGAGACTACCTGTCCTCAAACGCTGTACTCTCTCCTCTTAGACTCCTGTCTCAGTATAACCCTTTCCTTGCTTTCCGTAGGGCTTATTCAGTTTAGTAGAAGTCAAAACGCAACTCTGTGGTACTTGACAGAGTGCTCACCTTGGTGAAGGCTTGTTCATTTTGCAGGCGGTCACTCCTGATAATTCTGAACATGATTCTTCCTGCTGATGCTTACCTCCTATTCCCAATGATAGTTTGCCCTTTTTAACTATGACCTCGTACCTTGAGGCAGCACCACTGTACAAGACAGTGTGGGCCTCTGTTGTGGGAGGTCCTTCTGCCCCTCCAACCAATAGCTGCTGAGATACCAGCCCATTGGGGCGTGGTTTCTCTCCCTTTAAAAAAAAAACGTCTACTTCCTCGCTACCTCTCTTCACTTCCTGCTCCGCCGGAGATTAGACTCCCTTCCTGGTTGTGCAGACAGCTGTTGTCTGGGACGGTGATCTGTAAGTTTTTTCCCCTTTAAATAAATAACACCCTATTAATCATAACTCCAAACTGGTGTGGCATTGTTCGTGACTTATGCCTTCGCCTCAATAGTTTCTTTCAAATAAAGTTAACTAAAGCAAGTCCCATAGTAGGAAATGGCCACTCAGAGAGGAAGCAGCGATGCAAGAAACAAAAGGGAGACAAATAAGAAAGGAACAGCTCAAACTAGTTTCTTGTGGATGATACGAAGAGTCCAAAGTCTTTGCCAGAAAATTCTTAGATCTGACAAACACTTTCAAGAAAGTAGCAGCTCTGGGCAGTGGTGGCACACACCTTTAATCCCAGCACTCTGGAGGCAGAGGTAGGTGGATCTCTGTGAGTTCATGACCAGCCTGGGCTACAGACTGAGTTCCAGCACAGCCAGGGCTGTTACACAGAGAAACCCTGTCTCAAAAAGAAAAGAAGAAGAGGAAGAGGAGGAAGAGGAGGAAGAGGAAGGGGAAGAGGAAGAGGAAGAGGAAGAGAAGGAGGAGAAGGAGAAGAAGAAAAAGAAGAAGAAGAAGAAGAAGAAGAAGAAGAAGAAGAAGAAGAAGAAGAAGAAGAAGAAGAAGAAGAAGAAGAAGAAGAAGAAGAGTATCAATAATGGACATGTTAAGAAATATTAATGGAAGCAATATTTTTTTCATAAAAGATTCAATTTTTAAAACATTTAAGAATAAATCTAAGGAGGTGAAGTCCCTTATAATCAAAACATTAGAGAGAGAATTTGAAGAAAACTTTGCAAGGTGGGGATACACACATGTTTATGGGGCAGCAACATTAATAGTATAAAAATGGCTCTATGATCAAAAGTGTGCCACAGATTAAACACAATCTCCATTACAATTTCAATGATATCCATCATACTAGAAAATCCAGCCCTAAATATGGAACCAAATCTATCCTCAGCAAAAAGAACAATGCTGAAAATATCACAGTACAGAGCCATAGTAACAAAATGAACTTTAGTAACAAAAATGACGCAGGAACAAAAACAGACACACAGACACAAGAATAATTTTTTCCTTCCTTCCTTCCTTCCTCCCTCCTTCCCTCTCTCCCTCTCTCCTTCCCTCCATCCCTTCCTCCCTCTCTCCTTTCTTTTTTCCTTCCCTCTTTTCTTCCTTCAAGCAAACAAAAAGTCACAAATATACCATGGAGAAAAGACAGCCTCTTCAACAAATGGTGCTTTAAAAAAACTGGATGTACATGCCTATAGAAAAATAAAACTAGATTCCTATCTTTCATCCTGCTCAAGAATCAACTCAGAATCAACAGCAGATCTTAATGCAAAGCCTTGGGAATTACTACAAGAAAACAGAGGAAACACATCAAGGTACAAGCATAGGCAAAGTCTTTGTGAAGATTACTCAGTGTTCAAGATAAAATAGCAGGCTAAGTGGTGGTGGCACACTCCTTTAATCCCAGACCTCTGAAGGCAGAGGCAGGCAGAACTCTGTAAATTCGAGGTCAGCCTAATCTACAAGAGCTAGTTTCAGGACAAGCTCCAAAGCTACAGAGAAACCATGTCTCGAAAAACAAAACAACAAAACAAAAAGTTATGACATTGCAAAGGAAAAAATGTAATAACCTTAAGCGACAGCCTACAGAATGGGAGAGCATCTTTGCCCACTGTCATCTGAAAAAGGGTTAATATCCAGAAAAGATAATTAGTTCAGCCACTGTGAAAAGCTCGCCAGACAATCTCCCTGTTCCTCTTTTAAGCCCGGACCTGAGGGAATCAAAGCCAGCATACAGTAAATACTGTACACCATTCACAGGAGCCAAGCTGTCTAGCTAGCCTGGGTGCCCATCGAAGGAGGAATGGGTAAAGAAAATGTGGTATATGTACACAGAGAAGTTTAGCTTAGTCACGGAGAATGAAATTAGGCCAGCTGCATAAATATGGACAGAACTGGAAATTATCCTCCCAAACAAAATAGGCCAGAGTCAGAAGGACAAACTCATGTTTTCTATGATATCTACATTGTTTTCTAAATTCTGACTTCCTCATTTGGGATAACATCCTGAGAAATAGCCAGTGCAGTTAATGTGGTGATCCTGTGCCCCTCTCTTCTAGTCTGTCCGCATCCGGTGATACTACCTGTGACTCCCTCAGTCTCTCTCTATAACTGTCTCTCGAGCTCTCCTCAACGCTGTGCAAATGGGCCTGCTGGTCAAACACAGACACCTGAAGCGTACAGATCACAGATTCAAGAAGAACCAGAAACACAGCCGGCTACAGTATATGTGTGTATATAACGGTGTGAACGGAGGACCGTAAGCAAGCTGGGGCTCCTAGTAGTAAAAGGGAACGGACTTGCAGGCCGCTGCGTGCGCCAGACACCTGGAGGTCAGCCTAGCCAGAACGCTGCATTTTCATCATGCCCACGTGGGCTCATTCATCTCACTCACTCACTCACTCACTCACTCACTCACTCACTCACTCACTCACTCACTCACTCACTCACTCACTCACTCACTCACTCTCACGCCCCCTAAGGAAAGAGCTAATGTTTTGGTGTAAACCAATACTCTTTCATTAACTCAGTTCTACCTTCTCTTGCCTCCAAGTTATTTCCTTTGTATCTAGTGTGAATGAGGCGGCTGTTTGCATCATAATACAAGACAGACCTTCATCTTTGCCCTCTGCCTTTCTCCGTCTCCTTTCCTTGAGGAGAGAGGAAGAGATTTATCTTCTCCCCTTATATCAGCACCGGAAGGAAGAAGTGTCAGGTGGGCTCCAGTCACGAAAGACTTTGTGGGAGGGTGTAAGCAGAGCACGACACGTCGCACTTCGTTTGAACACAGGGAAACTTAATTTGCACATACACTTTTAACTTAAGAAATCAGTGGCAAAACTTGAGATTTTTAGACTCGGTGTCATAGACTTAAGAGTCGCTGAGACGCGGGTCTGCTTAGGTGGGTTCACAGTTATGTCGGTAATGATCTGATGCATAATTGACAGTCGCAAGTGGTGATGTCAACGATAGGCAGTCGGGTCAGAATTCCAGAATCCGTAAACAGTAACATTAACTACGTGGCTCCTTGAAATGCGCATGCGCACTGAGCACATCCATGGCTAACCTGCCTGGATACTTACAGGACTAAAAAATCGGTATTACATAGTTCCTATGCTACTACCTAAAGATTCCTTAGGTCTCCTCATTCATAGCATTCATTCAAAATGAAGCAAGAAACTGTAGCTCATAAATTCTACCCACAGACTCATGCAGCGATATTTTCTACTGAATATATACTCTACAAAACTTTTCCCCAAATTTTACATTAAAGTCAGTTATCATAATATTAGATTTAATTTTAAACTAGTTTCCCTTAAGCAAGAAATTAGTCATTTTAGAATTTAAAAATAAGTTTCTATTATGATCTATCACATAGGTTAAAAATACAACGGTGACATTAGTCAGTACTGAAATAATTTCTAGGCTGAATTCTGGTTTCTTCCCGCATTGAAATTAAACCCTAGCTTTTTAGTCTGAAGCACGTGTACCTTTGCAAGTGGTTGGGAAAGAATTTATTTACAGCGACGCCAGTCCTCAAATGGTTGTAATACAAGGGTGTGCCAGACCCAGCAATAGCATCCTCGGGATGCAGATAACGCAACGATTTACGTATTTTTCTTTTAGTCAAGTTCTTGCCTTCAGAAAGTCTAACCTGCTCCCTTCTTGGCCTTGACTATGATTCATGCTGATTTCTGGGGCAGGTTCTAATTTTTATAATGCAGAATAAGCTCAAGCCAGAAGGCAGGTGGCCAGCTGTTCCCACGAAAAGTTTTGAAGTGGAGGAAAGCAGCACCGTTCATTGTGGTCCTTGGAAACAGGAAGTTTCCATGGATACCATTTCTCTTGTTTTCCTCTTCGGCTGGGACCTTCCTGGAAGCGGCGCCGTCAGTGACGCCATCGGTGACGTCATCTCCCCGGAGAGACGCTGCGATGACAGCGCAGCTGTTTGCAGAAATGGGCAGGTCCCATACTCGGATCGTGACGACAGCAGGCTCTCACCTGCTGTGATGTTCAGCGGCAGTTTCCGACCACGTGGAACTCCTACTTCCTGTATTTGACTCTGCATACTTAACGGCGCTTGGGTTCTGATGCCAAGAGTGCAAAAGGCGGGGCTCCCACACCAAGCTGCTATCCAACCTTAGGTCTCCAAATTCAGTTCTGATACCAATACTGGGTAGGCAAGGAGTTAGATAACGTGGTAACTGGGGGAAAACAGTAGCTGTGTCCCCTGACAGCCACAAGGACCGTTTGTGGTTAAACATACTTGAAGCTGCATTTAGGATGTTTTCTCCACATTGGAAGCTAAGGCACCAGGGTACTCTTCCACCACGTGCGCTAATGAAGGTTCTGTACCCCCAGAAGACCTGGCGGCACTGTACTATGCGCACTGTCGTTCAGTAGCCTTCTATTTTTATGGAGATTGTGGAAAGAAATATCTAAAAGGGAGGCATGGTTCACCATGGTTTGGGATAGGAGATACTCTATCTCGTGAATATGCTGCCTACCTCATAAATAGTTCACATATTTTTCTTTACAATTTAAGACTTGGGGCTGGGGAGATGGCTTCCCAGTTAAGAGCTTTTGGTGCTCTTCCTGAGGACAAAGTTTGGCTCCCAGAAATAAGAGGGTTCACAACTGCCTATAACTCTAGCTTCAGAGAATCCAGTGCTTTCCTTTAGGCATACACACACCTAAAAATAAATCCTGAAGACAAATAAAATAAATTCCCTAACACAGAACCTGTTAACAAAGGGATGCTCTTTGCCTTGAGGCCACCCACTCTCTTTGGAGTATTTGCCCGGCTTAGGTTTGCTAAATAAGCTTCTATTCCAACTGTCTGTGTCTCTTGACTGAATTCTTTCCTTCAAGAAGTGAGAGAACCCCAGTAATGAGGCTACCTTCCTCGGCATAGCCCAGACCCCACAGATTAGAGGGGTGGTCTAACTAAATTGCCCCCGCTTCAGATGTCAAATACAAGCTATACCAGTTGTGCTTTTGACACCCCAGTGATAACCTGAAAGTTCTGTGGCTTTCCCTTCAGTGTTTACAATTTACGAGAGTGGCTCACGGGAGTCATATAACCAAGGTTACTTATTTCGATTTTATTATTAAAAGTATAAAACTTAGGAACAGCCAGAAGCAAGGCTTGGGACTAGAGCTTGGGACTTCCATGGGTCTCTCCCCGTGTAAATGTCAGGGCAAAGGCAAAGATATTCAAAGAGAGAGACACCATGCCTCTCTCCTTTTGGCTATCAGACTATGGAAACGATGGACTTCCAGAAACTGGAATTTCCTAAGTGGACCCATGCTAGAAGGAGAAGGTTGGTGCGTTGGTACCAGCCACAGGGAGACCTTGTCTCATAAGAACAGATGTCACTGGGCCAGTGAGATGGCTGAGCAGGTGGGCAAAGGTCCTGGCCAAGAAAGCCTATAACCTGAGTTAAATCCCTAGAACATACGTAAAGGTGGGAGGAGAGAGAGAACGCCTTAAAGTTGTCCTCTGACTGCCACACACGTGCTCTGGTAGGGCGTGCCCACACAGACACATCATACATATACATGATGACGATATTAAAAAAATAAGAAAGCGTGTTTTGTAAAAGGAATAGATTACACACAGCTCTGACTGCTTCTCAGAAAAGCTTGCAGGACAGACTGGAGCCATGACAACTATGGGACCATGCTGACCAAGACTCTCTAGTTCTAGATGTTTCTTGCTTTCTCTTTAAACCTAAACCTTGTGTCAGGACCTGGAAGGAGGACTTGGGGGTGGGGTGACAAGACCCGTTTGTTGTTCCTCTTCTCCTTCTCTGCTTCTCAATATCACTGGCCGCTTAAACTGGAGTCTGGAGGGGGTGGGGCTGAGCCTAGATTGTTAGGTCAGTCAAAGCCCAGGCTGTGACCCTGACAGCTCTAGTCACACAGAGATGCTGTTT
This sequence comes from Alexandromys fortis, assembly GCF_014885135.2. Lineage (NCBI taxonomy): Eukaryota > Metazoa > Chordata > Mammalia > Rodentia > Cricetidae > Alexandromys > Alexandromys fortis. The sequence continues at coordinate 11,599,504 of NW_026067906.1, read as the reverse complement.
TCCTCCAGAAGCTCTTCTTGTGTTGAGCATATTGCAAGCTCTCTACATGTGTGAAGGTCATGGAGGTCAGATGACAACGTTAGAGAACTGGTTCTCTTTCATCCATGTGGGTTCCAGGGATTGAACTCAAGATGCCAGCTTTGGCTGCTGGCAACTTTACCCACACAGCTATCTAACTGGTGCTTAAATTACTTTTGTGAAGGCAATATAAAATACATAACTCAGTGTCTGTAAAAGATAAAGAGGCCATAAGCTCATTTTAAAATTACTTCCTGAATTAGTTTCATTTCCTCTTGCTATAAGAAAATACCATAATAAAAGCAACGTAGGGGAAAGGGGTTTATTTTAGCTTATGATTCCAGGTTACGGTCCATCACAGCAGGGAAGGCAAGGTGGGCAGGACTTGAACCAGCTGCTCATGCCACAGTCAAGAGCAGAATAAATGAAGGCACGTGCACTAATGCTCACTGTCCTCTCTCCTCTCTAATCCAACCCAGGATGCTGTGCCGAGGAGATGCTGATACGCACAGTGGATGGGGTCTTCCCGCTTTAGTGAAAGTAACTGAGGTACGTCCCCCACAGGCATGCCCACAGGTCATCCTAACCATTCAGTCCCTCACTGAGACTCTCTCTAGGTGGTTCTAGATTGTGTCAAGTTTCTATTCTAATTAACCGTCACACTCTCAGTACTGAGTAACTATAAATGAGAAGGATGCAATGGCAATTCATACCCACAAAGGATTTTTGTATACACAGTTCAACTCTAGAAAATCTAATGACATTTATTGTCTATTATATTGTCTTAGTTTCTATTCTACTGCTGTAAATAGACATCATGACCAAGGGCAACTTATTAAAGACAAAACACTTAATTGGGGGCTTGCCTGCAGTTTCAGAGGGTTAGTGCATGGTCATCATGACTGGAAGCAAGGCTGCAGACAGCAGGCATGTTGCTGGAGCAGTAGCTGAGAGCTTACATCCTGACCAGCTGACAGAAAGGTAGTGAGACAAACTGGTGTGGGCTTTGGAAACCTCAGAACCCGCTATCAACAACACTCCTCCTCTCACCGGGCCACATCTCCTAAATCTTTCTGTGCAGTCCAGGAACTGGGAAACAGATTCAATTTATGAGGGGGCCATTGTCATTCAAACTACCGCACAAAGCTGGGCAGTGGTGGCACACGCCTTTAATCCCAGCACTAGGGAGGCAGAGGCAGTTGGATCTCTGTGAGTTCAAGACCAGCCTGGTTTACAAGAGCTAGTTTCCAGGACAGGCTCCAAAGCCACAGAGAAACCTTGTCTCGAAAAACAACAAACAAACAAAAAATCACCGCACATACAATCCTGAAAAGTCATGTGACATTTACAACATCTTAGAGAGCAAAACTGAGAAACACAATAAAAGAAATACATGAATGCTTCCTACTCAAATCTGTTGCAGACCAAACACCAACATCATCTTCCCTGGGATAAGGCATTTACATCAAACTCCAAACCCTTCTGTTGCTATTTGATATTGTGCTAGACAGATGACAGAAAGTCTAGAAATAGTCCCAGCCACTTATGGAAATTGATTATAAACCAGGAGAGAGCTCAAATCAATGTTATCTTGATCAACCACGTTCTTAATGGAGCAACTAATCGTCTATCTGAAAAAAAGGTTGGGTGCAGGGTTAATATCGTCAACTTGTTGGGCTCTAGACTCACTGGAGAGCCAAGCCTCTCTTATTGGATTATCTGGGTTCAGATAATTTATGCCGGAAGACCACCCTAAATGTGGGCAGTTCCATTCCGTGGGCTGAGGTCTTAAGCGGAATAGGAACAAGAAAGTAAGTCAAGCACAAGTACTCCTAACTACAGATACAGTGTGACCAGCTGCCTCAAGCTACTGTTGCCCTTACTTTCCTGCTTTGAGGACTTTACTCTCAATCAGTGAAACAGAATAAACCCTTTCTCCCTTAAGATGTTTTTATCAGGGTATTTTTAACACAGAGACGAGAAAAGTAACTAGTACATGCAACAAACACCTTTAAATATGAAGATACATGATAATTAGACCAAATATTCAAGTTCTGTGAAATCATACAATTAGAATAAAGTTGAAATTTTTTTAGATGATCACAGGGAGACTTTTGTCTACTCCTATCTATAATTCTGGAGAGAGAACCATCTGACTAAAACTTACAGAATATTTTACTGACAATTCAGGATAAATCCATGAAAACTGTGAAATGCTGTATTATGCACTTTGGTACCACCATGAATAAACACCTGACCTGGAGTGGGGGGGTGTATCAAGAAAACCATTTACTTCGGCTCACAGTTTCGGATGGTTCGGTCTACAGTCACTTGGCTACATGCATTCAACAGAACATCACGGCTGCAAAAGCGTGTGGTGGGGGCTAACTGTTCCCATGTACCCTGGGGAGCGCAGAGACCAAGTCGGGAAATTTGCCAGAGATAATAGACTCCCCCAGAACCCACTCTGAGTGATCTATTTTCTCCAGGTAGTCATACCTTCCCAGGTTTCAAAAACCTTCCAAAATAGCACAGCTATCTGGGGACCAAATAATCAAACCAAGAGCCTTTAGGGGACATTTCAGCTTCATCCATAACACATGTGAAGTGATGCGCTGAGAGTTAAAACCATATGGAGTAATCTTAATGAAATGACTGCAAAGATTCCAAGAGGCTACAGGGCCTATTTTACCAAGCCACCCCAAAGAATCCCTGCTTCTGAAAGCAATGCCCCCATATAGCCAGCTCTCCAAATTAGGGCTAGCCTGGTACTATGGAAAGGATTAAGACAAAAGCAAGACAGTGTGTGACTCCTAAAAGTAGCTCAGTGGAAGGCATTGCATCCTCTGTCTTGCTCTGGGGGAAGCCGGCTATTAGGCTATAAGGCCATTCGGCAATCCTGTGGAGAGGTCTGTAGAAGAGGAACAGAGGCCCTCAGTGTAGGGGAATGTGGGTACTGTAGTGGTGTTGGCATATCCTGACTTATGGGGAAGCCAAGATATACTCAGAACAGCAATAGGACAGCTGGGGGGGGGGGAAGGGATGAGGACACATAGCCGCAATAGGACAGCTCTAGAAGGTGGAGCTGCAATGGGACAGCTCAGCCCTGGAGGAAAGCCAGGCGACTTGAAGCTGGGGTGCAGTGGGGGATGGTTTCCCCGCAGGATATAGGGATCCTGCTCTTCTGGAGAGCAGCTACAGCTGAGTTCTGATCTGTTCCCTTACCGGAGCATCCTAGCAGAGCTATCTGCTTCTTCTCTGACCCAAGACTTTTCTTCTGCTAACACTCTGTTAAAGGAATCTCCTGCAGAAATGTAGCAATCTCCTCCAGCTCCTGTGAAAAGTTGCTGCTCCCCCCACCCCCACCCCTTGCTTGTCCCCCCCCTTAAGGAGTGTCCTAGCAACTGTCTTCTGCTCAGCTCTGCCTTGCTGAGGTCCCCTAGGGAGCATCTCAACAAGGTTTTACAGCTCAGTCCCCTAAGGGATGTCCCAGCCAGGTTCTTCTGCTCTGTGCTGGTGAATGAAGGTTGTCACCCAAGACTCTTATGAGAAAGAGATTTATTTGGGAAAGAGGAATCCAGGAGAGTAGTTGCCTTGGCAGGGAAGGGAGTAGAAAGGCTTACATAGGGTTTCTTGGGGGGTGGAGTTTTCCCAGGGGTGTCAGGATGAGTCAGGGTGCTCAGTGATTGGTTGGTTTCCTGCACCAGGTGTCCCTTTTACCCTACCCTTGGTCCGCCTGCCATTGTGTTAGTGAGCTGGTGTGATGTCAAAAAAAGCCTTTGGATGGCCGCAGCCCCAGCCACATCAGATTGCAAACTCAGGCACCTCTGGCCAGGATTCCCTGCTAAGCTGAGACCCCAGGGTTGGGGGTGGTGACTCGTTACTAATGTTCCAGTTCAGTGAATTTAGAGATGATTTCTTACATTGCAACAGATAAATAAAACAGAGATACCTTTGAAAAGGGCACCAAACATCTAGCTCCAATGATAATCATCTGAGCTCCAAGAAGTTGGTGGTTTTGTGCTATTTAAATATCCCAGGGCTGAGAAAAGAACACTGTTTACAGACTGAACCTAACCTTCATATCAAAGGCAGAGACTAATGCAGGGCCCAGATATTAAGCACACAGAGAGACAGAAAGGCATTGAAACTCGCAATCCAGACCTTAGGCTGGCTCAGGTATGACTGACTGACTATTCATGCAGGAATTCTAGTTAAAATATTTATGAACTGATCAAACAATGCATTAAACCAACAAAACATGGCTATGTCGATTTTATTTGTTTGTTTATTTGGTTTTTCGAGACAGGGTTTCTTTGTAGCTTTAGGGCCTGTCCTGGCACTAGCTAGCTCTTGTAGACCAGGCTGGCTTCAAACTCACAGAGATCTACTTGCCTCTGCCTCCCGAGTGCTGGGATTAAAGGTGCGCACCAGCCACCACCTGGTGCTCACGTAAATCTTGATTGAATTTTTCAATAGTAAAATTTACTATTAAAATCTCTTATATTAGCATATTCAGAAGGCAAACTTGGTAATTGCCTTAGTTGATGCTCCAAAATCACTTGATATTGGGTTGCGGAGATGGCTCAGTCGATTCTGTTCTTTAAACACCAAAGAGGGGCAGGAGAGCAGCTGCCACAGCCTGTTCGGATGTGTTCCAAAGTCCAAAACATTCATTGACCCGAAATGAAAACCAATGACTACCTGGTTGCCCGGACAGACATTAATATCAGTCTGCGGAAACGGACCGAAAACAGTTTAACAACAGACAAACAGGAACCACTAGCCTGACTTGCGGGCACTCACGAGGTGGAGTTAAGAGAAACGGGAGTTCAGATTCATCACTGCCCATATGGTGAATTCCAGGCAAGGCCTGAATTCCTTGCCTATATCCGACTTACTCTCTCAAAATCAAAACATAGAAACCACCAACCATCACCAAACAGTGCGGTTTGGATGTGAAATGTCTCCTATAGGCCACGTGGCTGCGCACTTGATGGGTCCCCAGCTGGTAGTGATTCAGGAAAGCTGTTGAACCTTTAGAATGGGAGCCTCCCTGGGGGAAGTGGGTCGCTGGGAGAGAGCCTTGAGGCTTTGTACCTGCTCTTACTTCCTGTTCACTTTCTGCTTCCTTAGAATGGGTGCAGTGCTCCAGTCCCATGCCTACTCTACCTGCTACCACGTCTTCTGTCACAGGAAGGACTCTATCCCCCTTGAAACGATAAATCAAATCAAGCCCTTTCTGAAGGACACGCGCTTGGCATTCATCAGTTTCCTGCCTGGTTGCTGTGGTAACATACCGCGAGAAAAGCTCACAGTCCGTGGAGGGGAAGGCATGGCGCATGGCAGCAGGCACTTGAAGTCACAGCACATCTTTGATCAGGGAACAGAGTCATGCATGCTGGTACTCAGTCACATCCTCCTGTTTCTCCAGTCTGACATTAGGGTGGGTCTTCCCCTCCGTTAACCTAATCTCATCATCCCTCATAGATACCACCGGAAGTCTGTCTTTAGGAGTTTCCAGGTGATGAAGTATATGTGATTATAAACGATGTTCAAAAGATTTTCTCCCCATGATTCTGAGCTTCTCCCAAATAGGCCAAGAAGCCCTAGCTTTCAGGAACTGTAAATCAATTGATGAAGCTGGGCAGTGGTGACACACGCCTTTAATCCCAGCACTTGGGAGCCAGAGGCAGGCAGATCTCTGTGAGTTCAAGACCAGCCTGGTCTATAAGAGCTAGTTCCAGGACAGTCTCCGGAGCTACAGAGAAACCCTGTCTCAAAAACAAACAAAATCACATGTATGGAAGCATCATGCTCCAGGAAAGAAGTGTCAGGTTGATTTATAAAGCTCATGTGGGAAGGAGAGTCTTAGTTCTCATGTTTCATAGTTGGGGGCAGGAGACCTTGGTTCATCCTTAGTTTTTGTTGTTTTCAGAAAGAATTCAAAGGCAAACTAGCTCTTTGTCTCCTCTGTCACTCGATAAAATAATATTAAAATAAAAGATGTCAAATGTAGGCGCTCACATCTCCAAGTAAACAATGCAATATAGTTCTTTTAAAGGGCCACCGTGGAGGCTGGAGAGAGGATGCAATGCTCAAGAGCACTAACTGCTCTTCCAGAGGACCAGGGTCAGTTCGCAGCATCCAAATGGTGGCTCAAAACCATCTGTAACTCCAGTCCCAGGGGCAGCTGCTACCCTCTCCTCTGACCTCTGTGGGCACTGAACGCAAGTGCTGTATACACAAGCACACAAACACCCACCCCACATACATATTTTTGATGAAAAATAAACTAAACAGCTAGCGCATATTAATTCTAGCGTCTAGATGAGACTGGAGAAGACACAGGCCAGGGGCTAGGGATCATCTATCTTTATATCCGGAATACTCGGGGGTCAGGCCTCACGTCCAATATCCGAAGTGAATTCACTGTGGGCCTGCTTCTTCAGGACATTGGCAAAAAAAATATGTAAAGATAAGTAACAAACAAAAATATTGAATTTCTTGGTCTGGCAAAGCTTTCTCACTCATGAATTACTAATCATAATATCTAAAAATATTTTTTACCCAACAGCCTCAAAGCACTAAGCTAAGAGAATTTTGCTTTCTCTTCAGGCTGCCCTGTCTCAGTAGCTAAAGAACAGTAAACTGTCTGCTTCTCACATACAGAAAAGAAGGCATTTCTGTCTCTTTGTTATGGTAGAAAACTTGAAGATGGTATTTGAAGATGATCAAAACCTTTTCAAAGAAGACTTTCAGCCCTGCTCCAAGGCATGATAAGATTGTAGAGCAATGGCTTTTACTTATTAGGTGAGACAAAGTTGTTATGTCCTTTGGTCTTTGTGGGATTTATTATATCTGAATCTACAGTTTTCAGTATGCATTGGGACACTAAGCATGAGTCCCTCGAAACTCTAAATATGCTACATGTGAACTCTCTCCAGGCTCCACTTACTGGTTTTTTTTTAAGTCTTTTTTTTTTTTTTAATTTTTACTTACATTATTCCAGCAGGGTGCCTTTTAAAAATGTCTTTCTACATGAAGGGCAAATAGATTTAGAGGAAGCAAAAGGAATTTTTTTTATCTCCGTGTGTAGGCTTCTCCTTAAATCTCTTGCCTTCGCATCGTTCCTTACTTTCTTGGGACTCAGCCATGCTCAGCACGTGGTAAGAAAGCAACTGCTGAGAAAAGATAACCTACACCTAGCTGTCATGGCAGAGGCTCCCTGAAGTTAGATCCACACACTAATGTCGGTGGATATTAAGACGGGAATGTGGGATGTTTGGTGCATGTGTTCCTTCCTTCTGCCAGGGCACAGCTTCCTGAGTATTTCTAGGACCTTACTTCTTCCCTGCTCACAACACTGTGAGTAGTGTAAGACACACGAGTGTGGTTCCAGTTCTAAGGACAGAATTCCTCCCCTTGGCGTTTTCCAGAAATCAGAGTTCAAAGAGAGGGGAATCAGGAAGTAACTTGAACTGATGGACCTTTCTATAGCTCAAACCTGGCCAGGACCTCTGCTTGAAGAAGGAGCGGTGTCAGATAGGCACCCTATGAACAAATTAGGAACGATTCCCATTTGGGTGAGGGACCTTTGAAATCTAGACTCTCTGAATCTGCTTCTAGGGCTAGGAGGTGAGGCCAATCCCTAAACCTACATGGGAGGCCCAGGGAAAGTCAGGCTTCAGTAGGGTTTTCATTAAGATCACCTGGGTCACCTTTAAGACACTGCCTCCTGGGTCTCCTCCCTGTGACCCACGTCAGCTCTGGGATTGGGCAGCAGCGAGTCTTTGCCCAGCGCTATTTGAGGCCGGCTCATTATTTTGGATGATCTTGTGGGTTAGCAGTCATTTCAACACTGTTCTTATTCATCCAGCCATCCTACTACGTGGGTACTGAGCTATTTTCATAGATGAGGAAGCTGACACTAAGAGTTTAAATAAGCTGGCAATGACTCAGCCTTAGATCTGCTTCTGGAACTTTCTTAACCCCTCCCCCCTTTTTAAATTAAAGCGAGATGTGTACTAATGCAGATACATCCAAACTACAAATTCTCTTATCCCTATTTAGCACCCCCCAAAAAATCAGAAACATGTGTCTTTTGATATAGTTCCATTCTCAAATAACACACACACCACACCACACACACAATCACACACCAGACATACACACCCCACACACATCACACACCACACATACACACCCCACACACATCACACACATATCACACACTATACATAAACACCACACACCACACACACACATCAATCACCAAACACACACCCACATGCCCCACACACAACGTACATACACATACACATACCACACATACACATCACACACCACACACACATCACACACACATATCACACACTACACATAAACACCACACACCACACACATACACACAAACACAGAGTCTCAGCACACAGTCTATGTTGACCATGAAATGCTGATCCTCCTGCCTCAGTCTCTTTTAGGACTGGGATCACAGCTGTGGGTGACCACACCCAGTTGAACTGTTGAATCGAACTTTACTCATCTTTAATAGATAATATCTCCAAAAATTAACATTTTGCCTCTTTTGAAACAATGGCTTCCTACTTTCCACTGACCAGACTCTCTAAGACAAGGTCTCAAGAATTTTGGATATGATTTAGGAACACTGGTGATCAAAGTTTATAAGATACTGGCACAGCCTATGTAGAAGGATATTTAACACTGAAATTGGATGGGAAAGGGAGCCATGCTTTCCTCAAAACCATAGTTTTGTGTTACCAAGATTGGAAATATTGGCTTATTCTGTCAGGTTTTTTTTTTCCATAGGAAGTCTTTTCAAACAGATATAATATTTTAATTTCAGAAAACCTATTACATTGTTTGCGCAACAAAACTATTATGGTTTGTACAGGCAGGCTTCTGGAAAAGCCAACTCTTGGGAAGTTTGTGGTTTGGAGTGCCAGCCCAATGAAGGATGCTTTCAGACTGAAACACAGGTACGGCTCAGCCAACGTTAAAAATAGGAGTGTCTCTGAAATTTACATATTGCACGCCCACTGCACGCCTCAGTGTGCTGCCTGAACCCCCTCCCCCCACACCTGACTCGGCTTCCATCCTGGCTGTAGAAGCAGGCCATTCCCCATCCTGAAGAGGCTTGGCTCCTGCCTGCATCAGGGCAGAATCCCATATTGTGAATCTGGGTCAGGACCGATTTCTGTCCTTCCTTGCTCAGGAGTCCTGGGCTCCCTTCGAACAAAGGTTGTCAGTCCTCTCCACGCACGCACCAGGTACAGAATTAGTATTACTCTGAATGAGGCCCAGCGTGAGCTCAGTAGATCCACAGAACAGGTCAGAGGTGAAGCTGTGTCAGAAGTTGGACTGCACGTTGATTTCTGATGTTTTCTCACTCTCCGTTAATGACGAGAATACTTCGATCTAAGGAAGGCACTAATTCTTTGTGTGGCTGGGCGTGCGTACTCACGTGTGGCATGTGTGCACACGGCAATCTTGGGGTTCTTCATGCTTTGGTACTCAACAAGTAGGTGGGCTGACGGGCCAGTGAGTCCCAGGGATCCACGTCTCTGCCTCCCTAGTTCTGGGATTGTAAACATGAGCTTTTTGTTTTGTCTTAAGGAACTCAAATCTTCGTGTTTGTAGGCAGTCACTGTAGAGATGTTTCCCCCAGCATAGAAGGCAGTAAAATTCTGAGAAGCCTGACCTTGAATGCAGCATTAATACTAGCTGTCCCCTTTTCTTCCCCGAGATTATAATGCAGTTGCGCTGGACTCTATGGGCCTCACCTCTCCGACTTTTCATCACTCACAAACCCCACTTCCCCAGCCAGCCTGAACAGGAAGTTCTTTCTCCCAGTAAGACAATCAAATGAAAACAGACACCAGCTATCCGGTGCCATCACTTTTGGCAAAGGCTTGTGCGTGGACATTAAAGAAACACCTGCCTTTCTGAACTGCAACAAGCCTCCCTTGCTTGGCATCTAAGCCGGAGCGAAGCTCCAATGGTAAGTTGCTGCGTGGATTCTCTGTATGCTTCCGTTCTCCACTTATTCTGGAAGAGCCCAGGAGAGAGAAAGGAAGTGTTACTACACAGTATTGCTCCTGGAGTAATGGCTCAGCGGTTTAGAGCTCTTCCAGTAACGCCAGGTTCAGTATACACACGGAAGCCCACAATCATCTGTAACTTCAGTTTCTGAGCAACTGATATCCTTTTCTGGCCTCCAGGGGCGCGCCATGAATGCGGTGCAGAGACATAGCTGCATGCTTCGAACAAACACCATACACATTCAAAAATAAAAGCATTGGAAGGGCGCATAGTTACATCGGTCAGTGCACTAAGCTTATATAGGGCGCATTGGGCAGGACTGAGTCCCTAGAAAAACGACAAGATCCAGGGTGTTAGGTGTGGAGCCCCATGTCCCGTCTGCACTGGAGCGCTCTCTTCCCGACCTGGTATTTGCAAATTTCGGTTATGGCAAAGCACTCATTCTAGGGAAGTAGGTCCGCTGCTAACACGTCACGTTTCGAGGGGGGGGTGCGGGGAGGCCTCTGATGGGTGGAGACTTGCCGAAGGTTCCAGCAATTGTCAGTCGCTTCTTAGGTCAATATTCTTCAGGATGCTGTCTCTGTACTTGAGTTAGGCAACTTTTTTTTGTTGTTGTTGTTCACAAGCCACCATACACTGTTTCCAAAATTTCTGATATAAAACAGAAGGCAGGAAGATGAAAACGATTGTTTTGCGCTTACAAAATTGCTCCGCTGGATCGGGTTTGTGGGTTGACAGTGGCTACCTTTCACAAGGCAGGGAGAAGTGGTCGTTTCCTCCCTGTAAAAGGGAAGCAGGGATGCTCGGGCCAGTGATTGCTCGATTCTGTTTGGTTTTCCCGTTTGTAAAGAGGCAGACAGGACATGTAGAGCGCTTGATGATTGGTTAACTGCCTTGCTTGGACAGAGCAAACGCCTGCTTAATATTCACAACCTGGAAATCCCTCCGCAAAAATAAATCTGGTGGGAAAAAAAATGAAGGTAGTTCTCAAAGCAGTTAGCATTTATACGGTGCCTAAGTGCAGCTAATTATACACGAATCAAAGGACCCGTGTGGCCTGTAAATCACGTGCTTGCAGATGCACTGAGAAGTAAGGAAAGGCTTTAGGAAAGCAGCGAACCATTCTGAATCTTAAAAAGAGCACGGTGCCGAGGGATGCTGGAGAACTCAGCGCTCTCCTTTCGGTGGGAAAGCAACACTACTGGAGAGCTTCAGCTGGTCCTGCAATTCCCTGCCTCCCACGCGGAGCCCCTTCTAATTAGGGCAGAACTCCCACTGCTTAATTAAATGCCTTCTCGGAGCAGCTTCGGATCTGACAGCGACAATTAATTACCCAACCCTCCTTCCTTTGCTGGGCCTGTACGTAATCCGACTGCAGCAACAATAAATTGGCACTGAACAGCCATGGGACCATGAAGGGCTTTGGATTCTGGGTAAAAGCCCATTGGGTGATGGTGGCGTGTGGAATGTGCATGGGGTATGAGCTCAGAGCACTCCACCGGTATCCTGCATGACGCGTGTGGGGCTATTCTGAGTTAGAAGGCAGCCACGTGGTGGTATTCAGTGCTCAAGGGTGTGCAATAGTTTCTTGTTCCTCCCATAATCCACCCAGACTGTCTTCAAGAAGACGTAAGCCTGGTGGTGGTGACAGTGGCTATGGTGGTGGTAGCAGCGGTGGTGGTGGTGGTGTTGTACGTGTGTGGATTAGGGTTTGGGGTTCCTGTGTTCACACACCCTGTCTCCATGGCTGGTTACCTTGGCTGCTCGAAAACTGGGTCCTTTGTTATCTTAGCTGCAAAATAGATGTTGGAAAAGAAAGATAAGGGATTGTGAAAGTACTTTCCCGGCTCTAACATTGATTTATTTTATTGATAAAACCCACCCCCTATAAACTGGATTAATTGGATTCAAGTTGCCCTGCACACCAAACTCCAGTGGGTTTTAGAAGGTGAGCTATCTGCAGTCTGTTACCCCGCAATAAAGGAGTAGAGTGTCTTGACTCGGCTACCAGGATGGGGACCAAGGAAAGGCTACACCGCACTACAAGAACTAGAGATCTGACTGCTACGTCTTAATCAATGCAGTTCCTTCTTGGCATAGAAGAGTACCCACTCAAGGAAGCCCAGAGCCGGCGCCATGGCGTTAAAAGAAGCTTACTGAAGAAGTTCCATTGTGTTTGGCAACAAGCCGCATGCGTACCTCCTTCTTTGATATGACTTCTGGGACGCCAACCATTACATCCCTCTTCCAAGAACAAGAAGAAACAGAACACTCCTTTCGACTAGGAAGGGTTCTGTCTCTGGGCACGCTCCTGCTACTTAAGAAAGGGGTGATGGGTGCCAGCCAGCCTACCAGTAGACGGTCACAGGCAGTGTCTTGGCTGGGTTCCTTGGCTGAAGGTCATTTTCCCAGTCCTGTGCATCCTTCTCCCAGCATGAGGTAAGCACCCACAGATGAAGACAAATACCTGTGACCCCCCCCCCCCCCCACGGAGCCAGGACGGGAACTGTGTGCTTCCGAGAACCCTGCAGACCATCTTCCCAGGTCAGAATAAACAAGAGTCTTCCTGCAGACCCTGTTCTGTAAAAGTGGTATTGTTTTTCAGTCCTTATAATTATTTTTAATTTTTTTTCCAGAAAATAAACCGATCACTGTCTTCCCTAAAACATTCCCAAACAGTTTTTAATGCTATAAATAAGTTGCGGCGCTTAGCAACCAGGAGCAGAGGGGAGACACATAAAGCTCTTTACTTTTAAAATAACACCCCTACCCAGAACTTGCATTAGGTAAAGGGATCTCACTCCCTGACACTATGTTTGTTTTAAAGAAATGCTGTATTTCTCATTGGTCTTGGGTTTTTTTTTTATCCTTTTAATTTCTCTGCATAATCTAAACAGCCTGAAACACACAAGGATTTTAAGAAATTAAGATTAGTGCATAGCGGAAATCCTGATTTGGTTAGGGTTTCTATTGCTGCAAATTGAGGAGGAAAGGGTTTATTTGGCTTAAACTTCGACATTGCTGTTCACCACCAAATGGAGTCAGGACAGGAATTCAAGCAGAGTAGGAACCTGGAGGCAGGAGCTAATGCAGAGGCCACGGATGGGAGCTGCTTACTGGCTTGCTCCTCATGGCTTGCTCAGCCTGCTTTATTATAGAACCCAGGCCACCTGCCCAGGGATGGCACCATCCACAATGGGCTGTGCCCTCCTCCATTGAACACTGATTTAAAAGATGCCCTACAGGCCTGCTTGCAGTCAGATCTTATGGAGGTGTTTTCTCGATTGAGGCTCCTTCCTCTCTGATGACTCTAACTGGTTGGTGTTGACACCAGCCTGTACATTGTCTCTCAAAGCCAAAGTCAAAGATGGGGCTTCAACTCAGATACTCAGAGTCTACACCATATTTGTACATATGCACGCTTCCCACCTCTGAAGGTTAATTTTGACTGGGAACTTGGTTAGGCCGCAGTACCCAGATAGTGGGTCACATGAAAAACTCTAGATGTGGGATGAAGACGTGGATCTGGGGAAGAGTGCTTGTTCGGCAAGCACGAGGACCTGAGTTTGAATCCCCGGCACCATGGAAAAGCCAGGCTTAACTCTACATCTCTGTAACCCTGGGATTGGAGAGCAGGGACAAATAGACCCTGGAAGCTCTCTGGTCAGCCAGCCTAGCTGAAGCAGTGAAAAACCCTGCTTCGAGGCAACTAGGTAACAAGGCAAAAGGATAAAGGAAGACTCCAGCTATCCTGTTCTGGCCTCTGCTTAGGAGCATGCTCCTACACACTCAGTTTTCACACACACACACACACACACACACACACACACACACACACACACAGAGTCTAGATGTTACTGTGGTCCTTCTCCTTCTAAAAACTTTGTAGTTAGTTGTACTGGGGACTATGGCTTCTCAGATGCTAGGCAAGGGTTCTACTGTGGAGTTGTATCCCAGTCTTTGGCTGTTTTGTTTTAGTTTGGTTTTTGGTTTTTCAAGACAGGGCTTCTCTATGTAGCTCTGACTGTCCTGGAACTCAAGTCTATCGGCCCTAAATTCAGAAATCTGCTGGCCTCTGCCTCCCTGAGTGCTGGGAGTAAAGGCGTGTGCCACCACTGCCTGAGTCTTTGGTTGTTTTAGAAGGTATTTTATTATTTATTTATTTAAATCTGTATATATGTATGTCATGTGTATATTTGTATATATGTATGTCGTGGTATGGCACAAAACTATAGGTGTCCCAGGAGATCAGAGTGGGTGTTGGAACCCCTAGGGCTGGAGATATAGAAGGTTGTGAGCTGCCTGGTGTGGGCGCTAAGAACTAGACTGAGGTCCTCTGCAAGCCAGTGCATGCTCTTAACCTCTAAGCCGTCTTTCCCAGCCCCACTGTGGTCTTTTTAAGAGAAGAGAGCAACATTCACAACAATAAATAAAGCAGAACTAGGCAGATGGGCCCATCTGGCATGCCAGTGGGCCTTATCCAATCAGCTGAAAGTCTTATGAGAAAAATCCAGTGCATCCAAAGATGAAGGGATTCCAGCGCCAGGCTGTCTTCAGATTTGCGACAGTATCAACTCTTGCGCAGGTATCTGGCCTGCCCACCCACTTAGCAGATTCTGAACTCAAAGCCTCCACCAGTGGGCAGATTAATTAAAATACATCTTTTTTTTTATAACACACACATACACACGAGCTCTTCAACCTTATGTAGCCTATGTAGAAAATATATACTTATTGGGATTGCTCCACATATCCTTTATACAGGCATATATCTGTATGCATATGCATATTATACTACGCACAGATGATGCATATGTCATATCGTAGTTTAAGGTACTGAACTTCTCATTTCTGTACTCCATGCACCCGTGAGTGACTGGCAAGGGCTGAACGATCGAGAGTGGCAAACATGAGAGACTGAAATGGAATCATAATTCCGAGGCTCCATCCTCCGACAGCCCTCATACCCTTGTAGCTCTGGGTGTTGCTGCCTCTGTAAAATGGGTAACGCAATAACTCTGTTTCGAGGACTAAATGTTCTGCGCAGTCGTGACAAAAATGGAAAGAACGCACCGTCAGAGGCACTTACAGATTCTCTCCTGTGTCCCTCACTGTCTGAGAGGCAGACGAGGGGGAACCGAGGCGCGCAGATAAGGAGCACACCCGAGTTCACAAATCCTAAGGAAGGTGGAGAACCCAGCAAGGACCCTCCTGCCTCCGTGACCCATGCAGAGATGCCCTGTCTATGTCAGGCAGGCCTCAGATGTTCAATGTTAATTCCCCTCCACTTTCTTCTCGCGTTACCTTGTCTAATCACTCAGTGCTTTCTCTGCGAATGTTGGAGCCAGCGAGAGCAATCCAGTTCCACGCTGTTCGTTTCATAGCCGTGGTGCCCTCTGGAATCTGCCCCCATTGTGATTCGTTCTGCCCCTTCCTTGGCAAGAACTGAAAGCAATGGCTGCGGATCCCACGGTGGCACTCAGGGGTGACTCCTGGTAGCCACCACGGGGCTGGGTGCGGACAGGAGGAGGGCAGTTGGGGAGGGCTGCTACTCGCGGCTACCATCTACACCGCTGAATTTATCCTCAGAGCCAACGGCAAGTGTGCGCACTTCAATACATGCCTTACTGCCTTCATATTAATGGGTATGCCACTATAGCAGCGTGAAAGAAGAGTGTGGCTGAATCCTCACAGCTGGTTTTGTGCCACGTACAGGGTGGGCCCTGATATACCTACTGTTTCTCATGGTGCAAGCGGTCGGAGGCAACCCAAGCAGCACCCTCTCTATGCCTCCTTCTTGCTCATTTGAAACCACTGAAGAGATCTATTCCATTAGCACCAAGAGTGCCCTTATGCATTTTTAAATGACTCTCTGGCAAGCCTGAACATTGTTTCATGGCAGGTAATAAACACTGTGTCTGCAGTTACTCTTCAATTGGATACACTTACAACATTGTTAATCCTCCTTGGACGTGGCTCACTCACACAAGGACAGTGATACCGAGTTATTTCATGACTGTAGACTTTGAGACTCCTTTGTAGTTGGCCCAGCACACACCGTATTCATACTTGGGCTTTGATCAACTCAAGTAAAGTTTGAGACTATTCTACGAAAAACCTTTTGTAGTTCAAGCTGATGACGTCAGAGCTTCAGTGTGCCAAGGTGTTGTCATTTTAAACGTTGAGCTGTCTCTGTAAAAGTACATTCTAAGAGTAACTTTTCAGATTTTAGAATTTAAACGTTTTCACAGCCTGGGGTAACGAATGGTGCTTGGTATTAGTTGCTGGTTGGTGTCTGTGACAGGATAAGCCATGGGAAACAATTTAAGGGAAGGGGTTTGTAATGGATCACAGCTCCAGGGAAAACAGTCTATCACAGCCAAGAAAGCATGGCAGCAGAAGCCAGAGAGAGCTGGTCCCTTGCTTCCACAAGCAAGCCTGGAAGCAGAGAGATTCTGGAAGCAGGGCCAGGCTATAAAAGCTCAAAGTCCACCCACAGTGACCAACTTCCTCCAATGAGGAGGTTCCACATCCTAAAAGTTTCACAAGTTTGCCAAATGCCACCAGTCTTCAGGGACCAAGTATTCAAACATATGAGCCTATAGGGGAAATTTCACATGCAAGTCATATTAAACAGCGTCTAAGATCACAATGCACAGCACACGTACAAAGTCAACAGATACAGGACACCCCTCTTCCCCAGGCTCCTCTTGCTGTGGTCTTCCCCAGCAGGGCCAATCTCACCCAGGTCTACGAATGTACTCTTTTTCATCCTTGTACGTGCTGTTTCCTTGGTTTACAATGATGTTTTTCTTTGTATTTCTCCATTTTTACAAACATGACCTAGATCAAAGTCTGCCTCTCTTAGGAAAGCTCCCTCTTTGAGACAGGGTCTCGCATTGTTGTCCAGATTGGCCTCATGAGGATGACCTTGAATTTCTGACCCGCCTGCCGTCCCCTCCCCAGACCTGGGATTACGGATGGGCACCACCATGCTATTTATGCAGTCCTGGGGCTCTGTGCATCCTATGAACCCAGCTGCATCTCCAGCCTCAGGAAACCTCTCTTGATTTCCTAACACAACTTATTTGAACTCTTCCTCTTTCACTCCAGAATCCTTTCCTCCAGAATCTCATTCTCTAGCCTAAACTGGCTTTGAATTGCAGCAATTCTCCTGCCTCGGCCTTCCAAGTGCTGAGATTAGAGATGTGAGCCATTTCAACTGTACTTTTTAAATTTTTAAATTCATTTTACATACCAACCACAGCATTTCCCTCCTCTCCTCCCCTCCCCCCCCCATCCACTCCTCAGAGAGGGTTAAGACCTCCCATGGGGAGTCAACAAAGCCTGGCATATTAAATTGGGGCAGGTCCCTCCCTCCCTCCCTCTTTTTTTTGGATTTTTCGAGACAGGGTTTCTCTGTAGCTTTTTGGTTCCTGTCCTGGAACTAGCTCTTGTAGACCAGCTGGCCTCAAACTCACAGAGATCCGCCTGTCTCTGCCTCCCGAGTGCTGGGATTAAAGGCCTGCGCCACCACTGCCCGGCAAGTCCCTCCCTCTTGCATCAAGGCTGAGCATGGTATGCCATCAAAGGGAATGGGCTCCAAAGAGACAGTTCATGCACCAGGTATAAATCCTGGTCCCACTGCCAGGATACATACCTGTCACCCACATTCAGAGGGCCTAGTTTGGGCTCACGCAGTCTCCCCAGTGTCAGTCCTGAGTAAGTGAGCTCCCACTTGCTCCAGTCAGCTGTCTCTATGGGTTTCCCCACCATGACCTTGACCCTTTTGCTCAGATTATCGCTCCTCCCTCTCTGAGCCATCTCTTGAGCCCCTGTATTTTTTATTTTATTTTTTGTAATTTCCCAAAAATTCCAGACACACAATTCCAAACACATCCTGTGCTAAAGGATCTACCGCAGTCCTGGAAAACACAAGAGTTCCCCAGGACGTCCCTAGCTGCCATAAGGAAGAGATGCCTACAGACGTCTACCGGGAAAAACAGTCTTCCAGGATTCTATTTTTCCGCAGTAGCCAGATGGCAAGACTCATTTATCTTGACGATGATTTGGGAAGTACTGGATCATAGGGAAAACAAAAAAACCAAACCCACTCTTCATGTGATTTGCCTCAGAGCTCTGCCACGCTGTGACTGACATTCCGTCTGCTGTCAAGGAGGACATCTATCGGCATGCCGGTTCTTCCCTAGGCTGTGGGACAGCTACTGCCTTCCCCAAGCTCATTGGATTGTGCCTATCTTTAGTAACGTTTTGACTAAAGCAGAGCACAAAAATAGAAAAAAAATCCATATATAAATTGAGTGTGCAACTTGATGAGTTTCTTAAAAATGAATGTTTGAAGCACCCAGTCCTCAGATGGCGAAGCAGTGTTCTTCTGATGCCCTAGAAGTTGTCCCCAAGGTGATCCAGTTATTCCCTTGCCCCAAAGGAATCATCATGTACTCTCCTGACACCAGCTTATATTTTTGCCTGTTTGGAACTTTGCACAAATTTAATCATCCATGATGTATTTTTATTGTGTGCCTGGCTTCTTCCGCTCCCTGGGTCCATTTATGCGGTTTATTCTATCGCTACGGACAGCTGCAGACAGTTCATTCTTGGTCGCTATTAAATTTTATGTCAATACCACAGTTTATGAGTACATTCTTCTTATGGTTTGGGTATGGTCTGAGTTTTTCCCTACGTAGTTTTATTGTTGAAAACATAGTCATCTTGGGGGAAGCATTAAAGAGTGGAGAATAAAGCCAGGAGTAGCTGGGCACATCTGTAATCCCAGAACTAAGGTAGAAGGAAGGGCTACGTGGCAAGACCATCTGTTTAAAGACAACCAACCAACCATCACTACTTACAACTAGAAGTGAGCTAGTTAATTTAAGCCATCCCTATGAAAACGATTGAGGTAGTTCTTATGGGGCTCTTGGGTTAACTAAAAAAGCCAGTTTTTGTTGTTGTTTTGTTTAAATTCTGAGTCTGACTCTTGAATAGGCCCTTTGGCTTTCTCTTGAACAATATCATGTACCATGAGGTTCTCATAGTAGCTAAAATGATCCCCTTGAACCCCCAGAAGTGTGCTAAATAAACTTCTTTAGTTTATGAAGCTCCAAAAACCTAGATATTTTGATTAGTAGTAAAAAACACACTAAAACAATTCTACTGTTGATTGACATTAGGCAGTCTTTTAAATTTGAATATTACGAATAGTATAAATAAAGTATCTTAAACATGTTTGTTTGTGTATATATAGGTTTACCTTTTTGTTAGGTTTTTATCAAATTATATACACACACACTATAGTGACTGTACTAATTTCCATTTGGACATAGGTTCATAAATCTGTTTCCTTCATTGTGTTCAGATACTATTATATAATGTAAAATGATTTCCTGGATATCCTTAATTCAAGACTTCTGAACTCTCAACTGAGAAGCAATAAAAGTGGCACTTAATAAAACCTCAGTAAATGAAGCTATTTCTCTATAATTTCAATGCCACCTCAGCCTTCTAGAAATGTCCTTTCTTTACAACCCAACCAGGCTCAACTCACTTAGATAGGTTTAAACTCAGAACAAGTAAATTCTAGTTTCCCTCTGATTTGTCCTCTAATCAACTTGTGATTTATATTTTTATTTGTTATTGTTATTATTATTATTATTATTATTATTATTTGT
>NW_026067906.1:11561806-11579667 GCF_014885135.2 Alexandromys fortis | reverse complement strand
CCTTCTCGGATCTTTGATGGAGTTGAAGATTATATAATTGTAGTTACTCTCTACATTATTTAGACTCCTTGAGATAGAATGTTTAGCAAAACTTTTGATTCTCAATATTGTTTGTTATATTTATTTGTTATTATTGTATATAGTTGTATTTGGTTTAGTTCTGTCTTATTTAGACAAAAGGGGGAGATGTAGGGATAAGTCCCACCCCTTAGGGGGCGTGTTCGCCTCAGGCTAAAGTTCTCCTATAAAATTGGTGAGCGTGCTCCCAGCGCTCTCTTCTGCTTTCCTGGTCTCCGCGGGAACAGTGGTTCTGTAAGTCTATTCCTCCATTAAAGCTGTCTATATTTTGACAATCTGTCTACATTCGCTTACGCCGTTACAACTTTTCTTACTTCTGTACATCTTACTTTCACTGTTTCTCTCTGCCTGCTGGCTGGTGTTTGCCTGGCTTCTGGTATCTCCCTCCCTTCAGCCTCCTCCTTCTCTAGTTCCTCCTTTTTCTTCTCCTGAGCCTAGATTTCTCCTCCTACTTATTCTCTCTGCCCTGCCAGCCCCACCTAGTCTTTCTCCTGCTCGGTTATTGACCGCCCAGGTCTTCATTAGGCCAATCAGGTGCCTTAGGCAGGCAAGGTGAAACAAATACAGCGTAAACAAAAGGAGCACACCTTTGCACAGTTAACATAATATTCCACAGCAAAGGAGTTTGCACCTCTCCTTGTGCATGAAGCCCACTCTCTCCACTGCTCACTTTCCCAGCTCATCGCCTGACTCTTGTAAACACAGGTGAGGAAGTAGGAGTGGAGGATGGGTGTGGGGAAAACAATGGGGGGGAAGAGACAGGGAAGAGGCAGAAGTATGAAGGACAAGTGTAAGCAAACTGTGGATTTGGGCCTGGCTGGTCAGGAATCCCAGCACTCCCCGAGCTGGCAGATCTCTGTGAGCTGGAGGCCACACTGTTCTACATAGCAAGCTCCAGGCCATCCAGAACGACATAGCAAAACCCCGTCTCGAAATCAAAATGAAACAAAGTAGGCCTGGTGGCTAAATGATGTTTAAATGTGTGGGTTAAATTAAAAATAAGTAGCTTAAGATTTAAATGTTTGTACTTTTGGAAGTTAGATTTGAAAGGGGACATAGGAAAATTGAAACCAGCAAAACAGAAGCAATTTGTGAGTAGCGCTAGATATTTCAAATTAAAATTAGATGGTATGTGCAGAATAAAATAATTATTTAAGTATTTTTTTAAAAAAAAGGCTGGTGAAATGAGAGATGAAAGCCTTGGAAGGGAAATCAAGTCAATTAAGATGAAGCTAAAACCAAAATGGTGCAAAGGGAAGAAGTCAGGTGAATGTAGTTTGAGAAGAGAAAGAGAGCGGAGTGGGGGGAAGTGTGTACGTTTTAGGAGATTTGTAAAAACAAAACTTCAAAACAAGAATCTGACCAGCCAGGCCAGGCAAATAAAACCAAGAATGAGGAAGTTCTTTGGGTAGTAAGGAATTTCTCATTAAAAAAATAAAATAAACAAAAAGCACCGTTTGAAGCACTTTACCGGAGTAAAGTTCCTAGTTGGCTGTGGATTTGTGTATCCATCCATCCATCCCTTCATGCATTCCCACAAATGCTTACTTCACTACGACATGGACATTCACTGGGGTAAGCCAGAAAGAGGACTTCCCCTCTGGAGCCCATGGCTGGCGGCAGTGGAAGAAAATAAGCACCGACAAAGGCAAGTCACTGACTCCAGGCTGTAGTAACTTACAGAGAAAACCCCAGGGTGTTACTGCATCTCTGACGTGCTCTGGGGCTGTGCTGTCAGGAATGCGCAGTGGCTGTGTGGGGACCTGGGCATCATCAGCAAAGCCTCTCTTCAAACAAACAGGCACCGAGATCTGAATGACACGGGAATCAAAGGCGACAAAGCAGAGATGGCCGGTTCGGTCAGGCCTTAAAACAGGAAGGCTTTGGCTGATGTGAGGAACTAGAATGAGAACCGTGGCTGGATCAGACTCACCAGGGAGAAGTGAGAGATGTGGTTGAAGAGGAGGGTTCGGGGGTGGCTTGTCCCCAAGGGCTCACGTGTCCCCAAAGTCTCATGTGTCAGAGGCTCCATCTTTAGGGTGCAGGGACTTTTAGGAGCTGCAGACCAGCAGAAGGTAACAAGGTACAGGGTCTCTCTAGCCTCGGGAATAACTGTTCACATGAATGGATATCAAGTCATTTTGGTAGGATGCTGAATGGAGTCCACGAGAGTGGCCGTCTTAGTAGAGTGTGTCCTGTCCTATCTGCTCACGAAGATGAGAGTATTAGATGTCCCCACTCAGGGTTCCTGCTTTTTCTAGCATAGCGACTCACTTCTCACAGTACTGGTTATTCCTGGGAATAGTGGGAATCGCTAGTGCGTTCCAACTGTCTCCCAAGGTAATACGTGGATGTCATGGCTGGCTACCTGGGACAAACTGACAGTGGATGAAAGAAGGTTTTTGTTTTTTTAAACTTTATATACACTCCTGGGCTTTTCCCCTGAAGAACAAACATGTGCAGTGATGCTAATTTCCCAGCAATTGCCTTTACAAGTCTCAGAAACATCACACGGACACTCAGAGCTTTCTTTCCCAAGTGGTGGCACATGTGGTCTCTGTCACCTGAGGCAGATCCCTCGACACCCCTAGGTCATATAAGACAAGGCTATCTTTAGCAATAGCCACATAGTCATTAGGAAGAAGAATCCTTCGCTTCGTTTTTTTTCCCCTTTAGTTTTAAAATTCACAATTGCATAGTCGAGACTTCCAGTTTTAAAAATATTTTTTTTTAATGTGGTAAACGGTGTCGCACACAACTAAAATGTGCACGTACCCAACAGGAACACCATACTGGGCACCTTGCGTTCTTTATCACAGCTTTCAAATTTAAGTACTGATAAAGACTTCAAGAATGCCAGGAACCAAAAATGTCTGTCAATTTGACTTCGTTGTTTTTCAAGTCGCTATGCCGCGACCATTTATTTTTAGCCTACATTTTTTTTTTTTTTAGCCTACATTTTTAAGTTCTGCTCTGCCTACTTATTTAATATTGTGAGTTACTGGGAATTGAACCCACAACCCCACCCGTGTTAGGCAAACGCTCTACCACTGATCTATGTTCTCAACTCAAAACTCAGTTGTGTTAGTGAAGGGACATATACTACGGCAGGACTTGAGACTTATAACCACAGTTAAGGCAAAGCTAACTGATTCCAAACTCTCAGTCCGGTGCCTCCACCAAATTCATTATTGAAATTCTACGTGAGGCTGTGGGTGGAAGGTGCAGACGGGGAGAGCAAAGTGAGTAGAATGTGGGCAGTGTCTGGGGTTCCAATGACCTCCACAGGAAGCACAGTGTTTGCTAAAGAATAAGGATTAAAATGTCCTAAAACTGAAGTCTGGGTACATTTACTTAAATGCTACACAACAGTCTAAAACAGTGGTTCTCAAACCTTTAGGGTTGGATGACCTTGCTGGGGAATATACTATTTTAAGGTGTGTTGCTTTTGTTTATGCTATATTTGTTTAACGCTGTGAAGCTGATTCTTTGCCTGTCTAAAACACCTGATGGTCTAATAAAGAGCTGAATGGCCAATAGCAAGGCAGGAGAGGGATAGCTGGAGCTGGCAGGCAGAGGGTATAAATAGGAGGAGGAAATAAGGAAGGAGGAGGAGCAAGAGAACAAGGAGAGGAGGACATCAGGAGCTAGCCACCCAGCTACACAGCCAGCCATGGAGTAACAGTGAAAGTAAGACATAGAGAAATAAGAAAGTTAAAAGCACAGAGACAAAAGACAGTGGGGACAATATAAGAACAGCTGGCTAGAAACAATTCAAGACAAGGCCAGACATTCCTAACTAAGAATAAGCCACCATGTATGATTTATTTGGAAGCTGGGTGGCAGTCCCTCCCCCCAAAAGCCAAAAGAGCAAAAAAGCAACCACAACATGACCTTTCATAGAGGCTGCCCCAGACCACCAGAAAACACATATATCTACAGCATCGGGACTCTTAACAGTGGCAAAATTACAGTGATGAAGCAGCAATGAAAATAATTTTATGGTTGGAGGTCCCACAACACAAGGAACTGTATTGTGGGATGCAGCGTTAGAATGGGTAGAAAACACTGGTCTCCAGTGAACTAAATAAATGGGTGTGTAGCATTTAAAACTGGCATTGTTTAGATTTGCTAACTTGTGATTATAAAGAGCAGACTGATGTTTTGAATTCATTGTTCAAATTATCTCCATATGAGTCTTCCGCAATACCACGGTACTCCTCCACTGCCTGGACCTACAGGGGGCTGTGCCTCACTTGGTCCTTCACGAGCTATGGCTCCCCAGAAACTGCAAACCAATATCTAGAGATAGATATTAGGGTGCAAGCTAAAGATCAGAAAAGCAAAGCAGCCAAACAACCAGAGAGACCTTTTACTGCTACCAAATCTTTAGACCTAAAAGGCGAGATCCTATCTCCCTCCAGGAATCCTCAGACTCCATACAACAGTGCGTTCCTGTCTCTTCCCCTCTATATTCCTCTCTCCACCCATCCATATCACTCCTGTTTCTGCCTCCCTGGTGCTGGGATTAGAGGCGTGTGACTCCCAAACACTGGGATTAAAAGTGTGAGCCGCCATTACCTGCCTCTGTTTCTGGATCAATCTTGTGTAGCTCAGGGTTTTAATGCAATGCCTGCTCTACATGTTATGCGCTATGGTACAGTTCGTGGGCTGGAGATTGAAACACATGCACACAGATAAAAAACATGAATTAAAAGAAGAATGCCAAGAATGCCTTCTTGAATCAAGAACGCCCCCAGAATGCCAACTTTATTGTGTTCCAGGGCAGTTTATATAGGGTCTCCTTGACTAAATGACCACGCCCCAACTCTCAGGGTTTTTCAGCTGTAAACCCACCAGAAACCATTGCCCTGTCTCATGCTCAGAGCAGCTGCAAGCACAGGAAAACGAGTTGTTTACAGAAAATCCAGGGTCTGGGGGTCCACAATCCCCAACACAGGGTAGTCTTGAACTCACAGATCCATTTTCCTCTGTCTCCTGAGTCCTGGGATTAAAGGCGTGTGACACCACTCCCTGGCCTCCTAGTGGTCTAGCTTTGCAATCTGATCTTCAGACAAACTTTATTTATTAAGATACAAATAAAATATGATACAGAAGGCCATCAGAAGTGTCACCTGTTTTTAATAAACTAAGAATATCTCTAATTTCTCCGCTGGGTGTTAAGAATAATTCTAGGTTTGGATGTGGCTTATGACTAACATTTGCAAAGCCAGGGTCTTAAACCCAGAGATTCAATCCCCACACTGCATTAACATGGGTGAGGTGGTACATGCTTGTAATCCCAGCACTGGGAAGGTTGGAGGCCACAGGATCAAGGGCTCCAGGCTAGCCTCAAGTACACAGTAAGTTTGTGTCCAGCCTGAGTTAAGTGAGACCCTGCCTCAAAACCAAAACCAACCAACCAACTAAATAAACAAACAATAACCAAGCATTTCAAGTTCTTCCTTGGCTACACAGAATCTATAGCTATATAGATATATATTCTATAGCTACCCTGGCTACAGAAAACCTTGCCTCAAAACCAATAAGAATGATTTGTTTTTCCAAGATAACAAACTTTGGAACACAGCAGAAAACCTCTAATAACCTCATATTTGAAAAAAGGGTTTTGGGCCAGTGGAAAGGCTCAGTTGGTAAAGGCACTTGCTGCTAAGCCCGATGATCCGAGTTCAATCCCCCAAGCCCACGTGATTGAAGGAGAGAGCTGATTCTCACGTGTAGCCCTCCGACCGCTCCATGGCATCATTAGATGCATGTGTATGAGTCATGTGGGTGCACACACGTGGGAAAAATTTGTTGTTTTTTTTTTTAAGCATTTGACAAATATTCTCATGTGCTATTCACTTATTTCTTAGAGAAAAACCCCTGAAGGTTAAACTGCTGGCTCAAAGAGTTTGTGGGTTTGAAAAGTCTTTCAAGTCTTTATCGGACCTGGAAATAGGAAGAATAATTATTGCGTCCTCTTTCCATTGCTTTCACTGTAGCTACAGAAACTGGTTTTGTTTTTATGCCCTACCTTTTCTCTTTCTTATGAGACAAGCTCTCACTCACTCTTTGTCCCAGACTAGCTTGGCCTGGAACTCTCTGCGCAGTCCAGGCTGGCCTTTAACTTCCAGAAATCCCCTTTCCTCATCCTTGAAGGTACTGAGATTACGGACTGAGCTGCTGTAGCCAGCTCAAGTTTTTTCCTTTAATATCGGAATTCAGAGATTTTCTAGACTTCTAAATAGAAAGCATTCTGTGATCACAGGACAGGTTCAGGGAAGACAGAGCACTTGGGGACCACCACTCCCAATAGCAGTCAGATTAAACCTACTCCATAGCATGCTGTAGGATGCCACAACCATCAGGATGATATGTTCCCCCACACACACACATACACTGGCAATAGCATCCATCCCCCTGCTTCTCTTAACAGAGTCCGAGTTACAGATTCTATTCCTTCGAACAGCTACCTGAAATTTCTCCAACAATCGGGATAAATTTTGACTACAGTTGGGGTTTGAGTCACAAGCCAGGGAAAGGCGAGTCAAAGCTGGGAGTGGCTGTGCCCGGGTATGGCTCCAAGGCAGAATCCTCACTCTAGAGATCCTGGGTCTAATTCCCCCGCACTGTAGACATACATGCATACATACATAGATGAGTGTAACAGAACGCCACAGGCCTTAATAGGCACCCCCCCCCCCCAAACCTTAGCACAACTGACTCCATGATAGAAGTACCATTTAGGCCACAAAACTCAACACATAATACCACGTGCCAAAATGAAAACAAAGACCTAATCCATCCAAATTCATGGTTTTGGGAATGTACTACTTCCTTTGGGGTTCTGTAGTTCCACCTCTGACTAATTATTCTTGTAACTGAAATATGTCAACTCAGAACATGGCTTGTGTACTTAAAAGCTCACCTGAGACAGGCTTGGGCTACACTGGGATCCCAAACACCCAGTATGGTTGCCAGCTGGCTAATAAAGACTTTCAATTGGCTTAAACCCATGTCCGAGCAGTCTTCTCTGGTGGGGACCACACATCAATATGCACTTTCATTAGGCTACAGGAATACAGTGGGTATTGAAGATTACGGGTAGGGAGACTACGGACAGAGAACGTAACAACTGTGTCAAAAACCCAATTCATTACTTGCAAGCTGCCGAGGGGAAAGCATTCTTTGTCTTCTTATTCGTGTTTTAGGGAGGCTCTCCAACTCACTAGTACATTGATTTCACGACATCCCGGACAAACGTGCTTTCAAAGGGGTCTCAGGTTACCCATGTAAACAGTCATGCTTTGATAGCAATGTTTTTGATCAGGGATGGGCTGTATACACAGTGACGTTCCCCTATGGCTGTCTAAGCAGAACATGGTAGCTCATGCCTATAATCCCAGGATTTGAGAGGCTAAGGATGCTGAAGTCAAGGCCAGCTTGGCTTTTGCAGTGAGTGACATCATATGTCTCCACCATGAAACAAAGACCAAACAAAGGCAGCTTGGGTTGCACACATCTGTAATCCCAACACTTTGGAAGCTGAGAGACAGAGTATTATTTGAGACCGGCTTAGACATCCTTCTTTAAATAAAATACTTTAAATTAAATTAAATTGTTTTCATTATACATACGTGTACATACATGTGTGTGAATACAACGTGTCATAGAGCATGTATCAGGGTCCCGTAGAGGAACAGAACTGATAGAACAAATCCGTTTGTAGACACAGAAAGAGGATTTACAGAGTGACTTACAGGCTGTGGTCCAGCTAGTCCGACAATGGCTGCCTGTGAACAGAAGGGCCAAGAATCCAGTAGTTGTTCAGTCCATGAGGCTAGGTGTCTCAGCTGGTCTTCATTATCCACTGGAGTCCCAAACAAGTAGACTCTGATGTTAGTGAAGGGGTGGATGGGTCAGTGAAAGGAAAAGCAAGCAGGCAGAGAGCAGAAGCTTTCTTCTTTCCTGTTCTTTATACAGGCTTCCAGCAGACTGTGTGGCCCGGATGAAAGGTGGATCCTCCTGTCTCAACAGAAGTGGGTCTGCCCACTTCAAGTGATTTAATCAAGAAAAGTCCCTCGCAGGTGTATCAGCCACTTGGGTTTTAGTTAATTCCAGATGTTTTCCGGTTGACAAGTAACAGTAGCCATCACAGACCACATGTGGTGATCGAAGGACAATTTGCAGGAGTTGGCTTTCCCTTTGTACCCCATTGGGCGCAGGGATTGAACTCTGGTCATCAGGCTTGGAAGAAAGTACTTTTGCCCCCCAAGCCATCTCACCGGCCTCTAGCCTGGACTTGATAACCTGAGGTAGAAAGTGAGATCCTGTTTCAAAACCCAAGGGCTGGGCTGTAGCTCAGGATAGAGTGATCACCTTGGCATGCACAAGGCTCTGTATTCTACGGTTGTCACCATTAAAAAATATATCATATTGCCTAGTGATATCTGAGGTGTCTTAGTTTATGCAAGTATGCTATGTGATACTCACCCAAATCACTTTAAAACGCATTTCTCAGAACATACCCCAGTGTCTGGGAAATACCCAACTATACATACAGTGCAAGTACAAGGCGTTTCAGCTCA
This sequence comes from Alexandromys fortis, assembly GCF_014885135.2. Taxonomy (NCBI): domain Eukaryota; kingdom Metazoa; phylum Chordata; class Mammalia; order Rodentia; family Cricetidae; genus Alexandromys; species Alexandromys fortis. Next base: position 11,570,998 of record NW_026067906.1, on the reverse strand, counting down.
TGAGAGGAATCAAAGCAATTTGGAAACCATGCGCTAACTGCTCCTGCACTAAAGAAGCTCTAAGACAAACCATTAATGAGGTCCATTTACAACAGAGCTAACACCCCCTGACTCCAGCCAGTGTGTTTAAAGGCAGGGGAAGCAACAGGAAGACCAGAAGGAAGCGATGCTTCATTAGAAGCTATAGGAACAAAAGAGGGCATCACTAGTTCAAGAAGATTTAAACTAAGACAGGAAGGAGTGGAAAGACAACCTTTTCTCATCCTGGCACTAAAAGCCTTTAGTAAACTATTTGGAAATCTTTGGGTTTCTTTGCTATCTGAAGGTCTTAAAGAGACAGGGTCCTAGTGTGCTTTCTGTTGCGTGCTAACACCAGACCCAAAGCAACCTGAGGTTGGAGGCTTGGGAGTGGGGCAGATGGGCACCAGTTCGCCTTACACGTTATGGTCCAACATGGGGGCAGCCAAGGCTAGCACTTGGAGCCAAAACCATGGAGAAACTCTGCTAACTGGCTTGCAGGGCTACCGTTCTTGTTCAACCCAGGCCCACTGCCTAGGGAGGGATGGCATAGCCCACAGTGGGCTAGACAATTAAGAAAATGTCCCATAGACGCAGCCACAGGTCAACCTCATCTGGACTGAGTGTTTTAGCTAAGGTACACTGTTGTGTGTTATTTGACTCTTTTGGCTTTTTGAGGGGGCCCACCACCTGGCTCCCAAGTAAACCACACACGGAGACTTATTCTTAGCTTGGCTAATTTCTTGCCAGCTTTTCTTATCTTAAATCATCCCGACTACCTTTTGTCTCTGGGCTTTTATCTTTCTCTGTTTCTGTCTATCTTTTTAAAAACTTCTTTCTGTTTGGCTGGGGGTCAAAGCCCCCTCCCCTCGGAATTGCCTCAGTCCAAACTCCACCTCCAAGAAAGCCAGACCAATGGTGACCCCTCCCCAGGGATGGTCAAGATCACTCCCCTAGGCTATTTAAACTGCCCTCTGTGAACGAACACAGGGTCTCTCTCCAGTTCTCCTTTTCCCTCTCCTTGTTTTCCTGGGAGGGAGGGCACCCAGGAGTGCTGGAATCCATTAAACCTAGGCTTCTTCTAGTTTGGTCTGATTTGGTCTAATTTAGATTATTACATCAGAGAAGAGGCTTTCATGAATCCTAATGTAAACTAGTTTTTGGAGCTAGAGGTTTGCCGCAGGGGGTCACGACCCACAGATTGAGAGCCATTGCACTGGTGAAAGCCATTACTTCCCAGGAAAGCTGGACAGAAACACTTTCAAGGTCCAATAGTATTTGGATATTTTTTCTTGTATACAGAGAAAAGATAATTAGTCCATTTTATCTCTATTCTTTTTCAACAGCACTCAGAAAAATGTTGGCAGGTTCGATGAAGGCTTTTAGCTTAGTGTAATAGTCTCAGCTGAAGACTCTTAATTCTGGGGGGAAATGGATTATTAATTAAAGATGCTACCTAAGACATGTCCCAACAGCGCACACTGATAGTTACATCCACCAGCCATTCTGTCCCTTCAGAAGCTGTCACAGATATTTTACGTCCCGGCTTTCCTCTGAGTCTGACTTTCAAGACAGTGTCCTTTGTTTTCTCTGTGATACAAGGGGCTTTATGAAGAAGAACAATAAGCTGTTTCACATCCATGCTCTATATATCCATTCATTTCTTTAAATCTGGACCACAATTCCCTGTGTAGAATCTTATTCCCACTGTAGAGAATGTAACGGAACAAGTTCAGCATCTTGTTCTCAGGGTCCATTTCGGTTTTGCTGTTGCTTTGAGACAGAATTCAGTCTGTATATTTGTTTGGCCCAGAACTCGATCTGTAGATCGGGTTAACCTTGAACTCACAGAGATCCACCTGACTCTGCCTCCCAAGTGCAGTATTAAAGGTTTGCACCACCATGCCCCACACTGTAGAGTTTTTTTTTTTTTAATTTTTATGTACATGGGTGTTTTGCTCTATGTCTTCTTTGTATATGTCTGTGTTCTGTATTTTTGGAGTGCCTATGGAGGCCAGAGGAGAGTGTCTCTGCAATTGGAGTCACAGATGGTTGTGAGCTGTCATGTGTGTGCTGGGAACTGAACCCTGGTCCTCTGAAAGAGCAGTCAGTGTTCTTAACTGCTGAGTCACGCCTCCAGCCCTCATAGTTTTTAACCGATACACTTATTTTAATTCATTTGTTTGCTCTCACTTGGATAGGATGATTTACGGAAACTCTCAGGTTCTCAGGTGGCCAAATCTAAACAGCCAAAGGTACCGGAGACTGCGCAGGTCAGTGTTTTTCGACCAAAGGTACCGGAGACTGTCTGCGCAGGACAGTATTTTCCTGACCACAGGTACCAGAGACTCTGCGCAGGACAGTGTTTTCCTGACCACAGGTACCAGAGACTGTCTATGCAGGACAGTGTTTTCCTGACCACAGGTACCAGAGACTGTCTATGCAGGACAGTGTTTTCCGGCCACTCGGAGACTGTCTGCCCAGTCTGTGTTTTCTGCCACATCTAGAAAGCCACGTTTGGCGCTGAGGGCCAAACAGAATCCAGAAGCAGCAGCTGTCCGCAAGCACTCTTGCAGGATGTCTTAAAGGGTCCTGCTGAGAAAGCGTTTAGCTGGTTTTCCTAACGGGAGGATGCTCCAAAATACCCTTCATGGATCCTTTGGAAATTCTGTGATCCCAGCGCAATGCCTTCCACGTGGGCCTTCTTGAAAGGCAGTGTATGGGTTTCAGTGAGTTATTCCGCTCATTCAATAGAGGTAGAGTAATTTGCAGGGAACGAGGGTGGAATTTGTTGCTGGTTGCTACGATGAAAACCGTAGTGGGATGTGGTGGAGAGGAAGGTGGGTTGTGGGTTGCGCTGTGGCGGCAGGCACGGCGCTGCTTTTCAGGCTACAGTTGCTGTGGGTTTCACCAGCACTGGCTCCTCCCTGCCTCTCTACCTTCTACCGCAAAGCAGGGGTAGCATTCACACAAGAAACAGCTGCTGTGGCTTTCAAAGATATCACTGCCGTGTGGACTCTCTCGACATATGTTTAGTCGTGTTTGGGGTAGCGTTCGTTTCCAAAGATGTGCAGCAGAGACAGTCCTGATGTTCTGTCCTCGGCACTGGTGCCCGGGGGTGGGGGTGGGGCTGTGGCGGAATCTGTGGCGTACACCACTCCGTGTGTCCTTCTGTCCCCGTCAGCACCGCCCCCGTGTCAGAAACAAATAAATAAGAAATAAAAGTCAGCATTCACGCAGGGCCCTTAGCGCATAGAACGTCGTCTGGATAGCTGATGTGCTGCCCGGCAGGCACCAGGACTCTGACTGCTGGTCTCCTTGTTGTGGACACGGGCACCGGAAAGTTCCTGACTGGGACCATCAGTGTAAAGGGCCAGTGAAGCTTTAATCTAATTGCTCTTTATCAATAAAAAAAAAAAATCGGGAGTCAGATATTGGGGTAAGAACCTGGAAGATCAGAAAACCCGGGAGCAGCTGCCAGTTGCTGCAGAGATCCTCTCTCGGCCACGCCTTACTGCTTCCAGTACATTCTCCAAACCTCTCTGGTCAGCTGGTAGCTCGCTCCCACTCTCTGACTCCTGACTCCAGGCCAGCTCTGTTTGTCAGAACGCTATCAAAATAACACACAACAGGGCGGCCATCTTGTAGTTTAGAATTCTTCACTCTTGCGACCCTGGATGCATTTGCTAATGAGAATGGGGCTGACAGGTTGGGCTCTCAGTTTGCAATGTTGCTGTCCCCAGGTCTTGAGCCATTGGAGGGGACTTTGGAATCTGGGTTAGGCAGTGCTGCTCTGAGTCAGACTCTTTCTCTCCAGAGGGCTCTATCTGGATAACTTAGTTTCCTCTCCAAGCCTTAGCTGCCTGGCACTCAAGCAGAGGTGACAATAGTGCTCAACCTTCAGGGTCCTTGCAGAATTAGATATGATATAAACAGTGGTATCTACACAGCTTTTAGCAGGGGGCTGGAAAATATTGGTAATTTTCATGTACTTACATTTCACACAGTAACTGACTTAACTTTCTCATGATTTAACTCAGAGGACCATGATCTAGAAACTGGCAAGTCCCAAGACATAGAAGGTAATCTAAGAAGGTGACCTTTAAAGATATTTCAGGGAAAGTTGGATCTGTAGGTGCAGATGCAGGCCCTTCACCATCTGTCTCTATAGCTGTCACATCCTTTCCTCCTTTTGTGTAACTGGACTTTCTTGTCAAACAGTGCCCACTGAGAGCAGGAACTGACAAGCGCCATTGTTGCCTTTCAATTCTTGATAGCATTGTGAACTCTTATTGTTTCCTACCTGCTGCCAAGCTAAAGGATGATCATCATCGTCCCTTTGTTCTGTCCTGGCTTTCGTCTTTATATATATGAGAAAAGACATAGAGAAGATAGAGGTGAAGTCGTGATTTTAAAATACGTGACGTGTGAGTTTGCAGGTGGGTAGGATGGCTGCCGGTGGAGCTTTGGAGGAACACAATCACAGGCTCAATGACCAAGCCTGAGACACACCACTGCATTAGGAAGCTTTTAACGGTATCCGACCCTCCCAGACACCCTCCCCATCCTTCCCATGCCCACACCCCCTCCTTCCCCACCCCTACACCAGCTCTAGAACCACAGGAAGGAGGAATTTACAAAGCCCAAGTGATTCTGAAATGAGCCGTCACCTCCTACATCAGCTCTGACTTCAGGTCCCCAAAATAGCAACGTGATGGAGTCCTAGGATAATCCGCGGATACCTGTATCTGCCTCACCTGACCCTTGCCTCTTTGGGACCACTCCAGGTTCAAGCATTGTACTACCAAAGCTGTATGATGTAATTCTATGTCCGTTTCCATTAAAAACATATTTTTAAAACCGGCTGGGTATAGAACACAGAAAACTTGATTGTCATTATGTAACTCTAGACAGTTACTCTCAAAGGAGATTGTGGCCTTCTAGCTCCGTGTCTTCAGTTTTTTGTTGTTTAGTTTTTAAAAGAAGCTAGAGGCCAACATGGGGAAAGATGTGTCTGTCCTCTTTTGGCGAAGCATATGGTTTCACATTTGAAAGACTTTTCCATTGATAAGAATACTTTCATAACCAAAGGTATTTATCCCTGGGATGTAGGTACTCCTAGGAAGCTTTTAATTCACAAAAGACTTTTTAAAAACTTTATTTAACTTTATTTCATGCGCATGGGTACAACAATGTCAGTTTCTCTGGAACTGGAGTTACAGACAGCTGCGAGCTGCCATGTGGGTGCTGGGAATTGAATCCGGGTCCTCTGGAAGCTCAGTCAGTGCTCTTAACCACTGAGCCATCTTGCCATCCCTCTGAAAGGTTTTTATATGCACAACTTTATAAATAAAGGGAAACTTTTTTTTTAATAACACATTTTCCCCTTCCCCTTTCCACAGTTCACCCCAGAACATCGTCGTTAGTTAAGGACGGCGCACACAGTTTACTCCCTCTGGCTTCTTCCCCATAGCCCACACCTTTGTGGGACTTCTGGTGCACGTGTACTCCTGGTGGGAAGGAAGAGGTCCCCTTACTATGCCCTTCCCTGTTCTCAGACTATTGTGACAACGACCCCACAACGCTGGAATTTTCCCAGAAGTTCCATGCTGGAAGAAAGAAAAGTCTGGTGCTCTGGGACCAGCCAGAGGAGACCTGACTCCCAGGAGGAAATCTCAGAGCTCTGACAACCTGTCCCCTCTTGTCCTCTGTTTAAAACCAAATCTTACGTCAGGACGGACTGGATGTCACTTGATCTCTTTGTCCCTCATTTCAATGTGACCGTGTTGAATGGATCTCCCTTCTTCCTTGCTCACCCCTGTTTATCTAATTGGCCCTGTGAGGACGGATGTCCAAGCTTGGCTGGTCAGGCTGCCTGTGTCTAGATTCTGATCCTAGGGGGTCCAGGACCATGTATTTAATTAAGATTGCTTGTCTTCTATTGACCTGTCTTATGTAAATTTAATGCTTACTGACCATAAAACCTAGAAGGGCTGAAGACACAATTGTCGTCCCGCACATAACCAAGCATTCATCCTCAGATCAAGAGATGCGCAGGGACAAGGGCCCTGTCTTCAAATTTGGGTTTTTCATTATTATGTGACTGAAAACGTTAAGTCTCTAAAAATAAGACTGACTCGCAGCTACAAGTAATTGACACTGAGAGCAGCCCAAGTCTTTTTTTTTCTTTCTTTCTTTCTTTCTTTCTTTCTTTCTTTCTTTCTTTCTTTTTTTTATTCACAAAAGAAGTTTGTCTTCGCTGGATAGAATTTAAAGACACGGAAGGAGACAAAATTAACGTTGGGAGCACATTCTGAGGGCACGCCTGCACAGCTGTGCGGTTATGCAAGCACAGAGCAGCAGCGCCTTCCCGAAGAGAAGCCCTGAGCTAATTCTGTCAGCCGCATCCTTGGTCCCAGCTCTCGGGATAAAAATTTCTACCGGGTGAGGATCCGAACAGCCGGTTCTGGAACTTTCCACCTGGCAAGGTGCCAGGTGACGCAGAGCTGTGTGACGCGATCCGACGAGTCACATCAGCCCTGTGTGGACCGCGGGAATATGTGGTCTTGAGAGTGGTGGCCACCCTTCTCCCAAAACCCCCTCCTCTGTGTACCTGTGGAGCACGGGAGGGTAACAAGCGCCACGAGGCCCAAACAGTTCAACCTGCCGTGTTCTTCTCAGGCAGGGGAGGGGATGGCTAAAGTGTGTATGTTACCATGTGATCAGGGACCTCAAAGTTTCCTTGGTGCGTTTTTTTTTTTTTTTTTTTTTTTTTTTTTTTTTTTTTTTTTTTTGACAGGGTTTCTCCGTAGCTTTTTGGTTCCTGCCCTGGAACTAGCTCTTGTAGACCAGGCTGGCCTCGAACTCACAGAGATCCGCCTGCCTCTGCCTCCCGAGTGCTGGGATTAAAGGCGTGCGCCACCACCGCCCGGCCTCCTTGGTGCGTCTGGAATCTCTTGAGGTACCTCAAAAATATCATGCCCCCACTTCTGACAGATTCTGGTCTATTGTCCTGAATTCCTGCCTGGGCACAAAGACTACTTTTTTTTGAAGTGTACACATACACACCACACAAACATACTATATACCTACACACACCACACACTGTGCACACACATCATGTATCTCACAAAGATACATAAACATACACCACACCTACCACACTGCCACCAGCAGCCACTCCATTAAGGCTTTTCTTGCGGGAGGGGGGCATTTGCCCGCTCCATCAGTTAAACTTACAAGCAGGATTAGGGAGAAAACCAGATAATTTTTCCATCTTGTACCATTATGCATATTATTTATCTTTAAAAGCGGCCTATCTCAAATCTTCTGCCCTCCGTTAAGGCAGTCTTTTCTCTTCGAGATCTTCTGTTCCCTAAACTTTCTTCCTTTTAGTCAAGTGCTAGTCTCACCCGTAATAGGCCTGTCCGCCTACTTGGTCCACTCAGTTTCTCCTCTAAGCCACTGCTTGTGATCTGACAGTTGGTTCTAGTAGAGCTGAATGTCACCCTGCAGGTGACGGTGTGTGCTGTCAGAACTCTGAAGAGAAAGCACATGTTGATTTCCTTATTGACAGATTCGAGTAGCTTGCTCTAAGCTCCCATTTTCTTTGAGCAAAGTTTCGTGAGCGTCGACATCTTGGCATGGAACAAAAACTGGACCTGTTGTCCCCGGCAGTTCCTCCTCACACCCTTCCAGAACCCCTCCTGCTGCACCCCACCAGGTACGACTTCATTGCATGGAAAGGCCAAGGATCTGAAGCACAGAGCTCACCCCTCTAGTTTTAGATTTAACCCCACCCCACCCCCATTTGTTATTCCTTACTTGTGTGTTCACCTCTGTCCCTGCACCTACTTCTGTGCAAAGCCAAGAGGCCCCAGATCCTCGGTCACCACAGGTCACCACAGCACCTCCGAGAAGGGTAAAGCCTGCCAGTTTTCTCTCCTCAGAACAATGGAGGGCTGGGCTGTGAAAGGCTAAGCCCTGATAGGCTGTGCTGGTTTTCTGTGGCTGTGATAGGACGCTGCGTGGTAGCTGGGCCACCTCTCGAGCCCCAAGGCTCCCTTTGACCTTAGGCTCAGGCAAGCCTAGGAAACGGAGGTCACTCACCTTGCTGAATTCAAGAAACTGTTAGGAGTGAGGAAATAAAAAAGCAGTATGCTGTGTCTGTGGACCCTTTGAAACTAGGTGGAACTTCCTAGAGACCCCAGAGTCTTGAGGTTTGCCCCAGATTCCGGAGATGACAAAGTCCACTCGGGGAAACAGGCCCCACCTTAGAGATTTTCAAACAGAAGACGTGAGCACCCAGCACCCACCCTACTGCCTCCTCTTGTGTGCCCGGGGGGTTTTGCTGCTCGACCTCACAGTAAAGTCAACCTCCATTCCCTGGAGAATCGGAGTTCTCGTGCTCCAGACACCCCCTGTCCAGCTTAGATTTTGTGTCAATCAAAGATAATCCCTGGAGGGAAACTGTCACTTCCACTCAGACACGGCTAGCCGAGAGTGCCAATGTGGCCCGTGGCCTTGACTGCAGGATCTTCCCCTTGGCGCCTCGGAAGCCTGACAACAGCACTCGTTCCGTTCGGGGGCAGGGAGGGGAGCAGCACTCCTAGCAGAATGAGGAGCCTGTTTTCTTTCTTCTCCGGGTTTCACCTGCACGGTGCTAGTCTGAAATCTGGGAAAGAACCCCAAAAGCCAATCGCAGGGCACAAAAAACGGCCCCTGCTCCTTTCCAAAAGTAGGAAATCTGCGCAGACTCCAAGAGTCTCGCTGGATGCCACCACGCCACCCAATGCTCCTCGTACCCTCCCTCCCGGGGAGGATGCAGAAACTAAACCTGCTGCTTCTGAGAGCATCTTCCTTTTAATGTCGATTTTTTGTTTTGTTTTGGTACTTCTCAGTCCCCAGGATCTTGGACAGCCTACAATTTTTTTCATGCAAACCATGATATTATGAGTGATACGAAACCGAAAGGTGGGATAAAGGTTAAAAAAAAAATTAAGAATAAGATGTTTCAGGGTTATCTGTGTGTTTGACATATTCTTTAAGGTAATGGGGTATAACTCCCATGGGAGAGCATTTGCTTAGCGTACACAAGGTCCTGGGCACCATCCCCACAAAACTGTGTATTTGTGTGTGTGTGTGTGTGTGTGTGTGTGTGTGTGTGTGTGTGTG
>NW_026067906.1:11553282-11554167 GCF_014885135.2 Alexandromys fortis | reverse complement strand
GAGAGAGAGAGAGAGAGAGAGAGAGAGAGAGAGAGAGAGAGAGGGAGGGAGAGGTCTGTGTACTGTGTATTTCTTAAATGCAAAACGAGACAGAAACAATAAGCCTAAGCAGGACCTGGTAGCACCTGCCTGTGGTCCTAGCTCTCAAAGGGCTGAAGGAAGGAGATTGAGAGTCCGAGGCCTGCCTGAAGCTACAAGGTGAGACTCGGTCTCAAACAAGAACATGCAAACTCCGCACCAAGGTTATATGATCACTGTTTCCGAGGACCACATTAAAGAGTGGGTGGGGGACACTTGTAACAACATCTCTTCAGACTCCCTAAATAGCCTGATTTTCCCAAGGGAAAGAATGATCTTCCTAACGCAAACCCTTTTGCCAACTCTCTGGACACCAGCTGCATATCCTGCAATGTATTTATGACACCAGCCACCCAGACATCTGCAAATTCCACAGGCTAGCTGCTCAGTCCCATGCAATTGCCTTTCGCTTCTGGTGTCGAAGGCTCCCGATCATCACGTGTCTCTCTGATCAGTTGAATATAAGTTGGAGGGACCCTTTGATAATAGGTAATTTGCCATTATTGTTGATAGAATAAAGTATTGTATCTACTGATGTATTATAACGGACATAATAGCCAGGCATGGTAGCATACGACTAATCCCAGCACTCAGGAGGCAAAGGTAGGATTTGTAGGAGAACACAAATAAAGCAGTCCCGCACTAGCTCAGAACTGGGTATAATGAAGGGTTCTTTATTTAGGGGGGGACTCACGGATCACAGTCCTCTGCACCAGCAGGCAACAGGAACCAAGTCCAGCAGCCAGGCGAGAGAGGAGAGAGAGAGAGAGAGAGAGAGAGAGAGAGAGAGAGAGAGAGAGAGAGAGA
>NW_026067906.1:11505410-11553132 GCF_014885135.2 Alexandromys fortis | reverse complement strand
CTTTTTTGGTACCCAAGGCCACGCCCAACCTGGTCCAGCATCTTAAAGGCCATTGGCTGAAGGAGGTTCCCCAGCACCTCCCCCTTTTGTCTAAATAAGAGAGTTCCAAGCTACTAACAAGCCCACCAAGAGTCACTTCATTGGAACAAACCGTGTCCTACCACCCAGGAAGTCCCTAGAGATTTAGGAACACGAAATCAGGAGTCAGAAGGAGTGACCAAATATTAAAACACAAAATGCTCCCAGAACTGTATCACTAGGAAGTTAAGAGTTTTAGGAGTACTCCGTCAGGAACAAGGGGCTGAGACCAAATGTATATAACATGCACGCATGTGTCTATCTTATCATATAGCTATGCAATATTATGCCTCTCTATATATTGACATCACACTCATGCACTATGATTGTGGATGGGTTCTGTGCCCACTCTTGGGTTCAGGGGGTTCTCCTGATATTCTCCATGTCATTACTCCCTGAAGCAGCAGGAGGATTTATGTAAAGGGACTTCATAAAACGTTCCTGATATAGTTGCTCTGGGTTCCTGTTTTCAGTACTGATTATCTTAAACACATCACCTGACCTTCTTTATTTCCTGTTTCTTGGTTTTTAAAAATTCCAGTCACAAAACAATCTTCCCCCTTTTCCCCTCCACCCTACTTTCTCATTTTCATAGTGGATTTTTGGACGTCACCACGGATGCCTTTGTGAGTGACACTGGGTTGGGCTGAGCTGTCATCTGGTGGCTGAGAGAGAGCTTTAGGGTGTGGGGGTGACTTTAAATACCCTCCCGGGCCAGCAGCCTCTCCACATCCACTCCGCTCAGGAAAGAAAGCAGGGAAGGAGGAGGCTGGGCACCGGTCACATCTCTTAATAACAAGTACAAGGGAGAGACGCACAGAAAGATGGAGACTTCCAACAGAGTAAATAATAATTCCGAAACAGAGAATAGAAGCAGAACAAGAGAGCAAAACACAGTAGAAAAAAAAGCCGGGCGGTGGTGGCGCACGCCTTTAATCTCAGCACTTGGGAGGCAGAGGCAGGCGGATCTCTGTGAGTTTGAGACTAGCCTGTCTACAAGAGCTAGTTCCAGAACAGGCTCCAAAGCTACAGAGAGACCCTGTCTTAAAAAAAAAAAAAAAAAAACAAAAAAACAGAACTATGTACTAGGAAATCCCAATCAGTCAGTCACTCAGTCACTCGGTATGGGGCAACAGGTCTTCACACCTCAAGGGTCAAGGAATAGGAGATTCCCCTAAATTCAAGAAGGGCTATTTGGGACTGAACAAAAACAAAAATAAGTTACTTTAACCCCTATGCGAATTTCCTAACAAACAGTCATAGACTTGGTATTTTCTTTTGTGATATTTATTTTACTTTATAGTTTTCGTAACAAGGTTTCACACTATAACCTAGGCTGGCCTAGAATCCACTACCTAGCTCAGGCTGGCCTTGAATTCAAGAGCTCCTCCTTCATCAGAGTCCCAAATGCTGGAATGACGTGTATTAGCCACCACCCCTAAGGCGGAGCTGCTATTTTAAAAACGGTTTTTTAAAAACTGATGTGATGATTCAATCCTGCAATCTGAGTACGTAGGAGGCAGAGGCAGGAAGAGCTCCAGTTCCAGGCCAGTTTGAGCTACGACAAGGCGCTCTGTTAAACAAAGCAATTAAAACAAAATCAAACAGCCATAAAGCTGTTCCTCTGCAGGAAGCCCAGAGTCCAAAATGAATCTCACGGAAAAGCGTCTCCAGGCAGAACTGTCTCTGCAGACTCCAGGGGAGATGCTGTCCTTCTCTGTCTCCTCTCTGATGATACTTGGTGCCCTTGCCTTGTGACCACATCAGTCCAAACTCTGCCTTTTTAGCCACATCATCGTTTCTGTGTCCTCTCTTGTGTGTGTGTTGTCTCCCTCTGTACCCCCGAAAAGATCTATGTAATGGCCTGTAGGGCTCCCCTGAACAACCCAGGGTAATGGACCAATCTTAGAATCTTTAACATAACCACAATAGCAAAGGGGTTGTGTTGTTGTTGCTGTGGTTGGGATAGATGCCCTTCCCAAGTTGTGGGCTACTAGAGGAGAGGGCTGTCAGAGCTTGAGATGGTTCCTCTGAGTGCTCGCTTGCCTTCTGACTCACCCCATGGCTTGATGACATGTGAGCCCCTCTCCTGGATCAGCCCCATGCTCCTGGATGTTACTGCCTCTAAAATTGAGCACATAAGCATCTTTCCTTTTTATTGTTTTCAGATAGGGTCTCACTGCAGCCCGTGGGAGCCTGGAACTCACTCTGTAGACCAGGCTGACCTCGAACTCACAGAGATCTGCCTGCCTTTGGCCTCCCGAGTGCTGGGATTAAAGGTGTGTGTCACCACCCCCAGCTCCACATATTACTTTCTTTTATAAATTGCATTTCAACAATCAAGTCTGTGGGCTTTCCCTAGGGGTGTTGAGCCATGCTGAACCTGAACGTATGAGACCTGAAACATACGTCATGACCAACTGCAAAGGATAAGCCTTCCAAGAGTGCGAAGGTCTGTTAGACACACTTCAGCTTATATAGCCAAAAACACATTTTAGAGCTCTGTGGTGGTAAACTCCTGGGGTTGGAGGTTCACAAGCTGAAGCAGGAAATCATGAACTTGAGCCAACCTGGTCTGTACAGCAGGCTTCAGGCCAGCTTGGGCTCCTCAATCAATCCATCGGCCCTTGGACACGGAAGTGCTTACTAAGTCTCCTACTCCTTCTCCTTTGAGAGGCAGTGTGGGGGGTGAGTGGCATCAGAACACTTACTCTTTTATAGTTGAGCCTGGTGTTTCAGTCCTACGTGGAAAGTAGATGATGACAGATTTAGTGATTCATCGAACCCTAAATGCCAACTGGCCAAGCTGCATTTTAATTTTGGTTAAATGTTTATGGTATCTGTGTGAGTGAGTGTGGGTCTGTGTGTGTGTGACAGAGAGAGAGAGATGGAGGGAGAGAGACAGAGACAGGGAGCCACAGACACAGAGAGACGTGTGTGTGTGTGTGATGTACATGATGTAGATGTGTCTGTGATGTATGTGCATGTGTGTGTGCACACGTATACCATAGATGAAGTTCAGAGGACAACCTCTATCTTGTTGAAGAAGCTTTTCTCTTGTGTCTGCTGGGATGGCAGGCATTCAACCACCATGCTCAGTTTATAGAGTTCTGGGGAATGGAACCCAGGGCTTCATATATGCTGTTAGGCAAACACACTATAACTCTATATCCCCAGCCCAGAAAAAAAAATGCTTAAAGGTAAGTGTATACACACACACACACACACACACACACACACACACACACACACACACACCAGCTGGAGTGTCAGCAAGAACAAGAGGCTCTTAAGTTTCCTAAGCATGACTCTCTCCTGATAATCTGGGAGCCCTCAGTCACCCACCATCTTTTTCTTAATAAGCCTTGGTTTTGCTTGGCACCGAATCCCCTGGAACTCCTTCTGCAACTGAAGCCAAGATCCTGACTGTGTCTGAATAGAGGTCTCTGGACTCCCCCAGGTCGCTGGCAGCAAGGGTTATGTCCCTCCAGCAGTGACATTCCTCCTTTGAAGAGCCTTCTCGCCCTGGTGGCTTGCTACCGGGTATTCTTGGCTGTGGTGGGGTCTATATCACACTTGGTAAGCTGTATCCATGGCCTGTCCCTGTCTGTGGCTTGTGATACCATCCTACCTATGTTGTGACAATTTAATGTCCCCAGCTATTATTGCTGTGTCCTGGTGGGAAGGCGGGGGTTGATGAAAGTACTCCCTGCCTGAAAGATGCTCTTACTTAATGGAAGATACCCTGCCCACCCTCTTCCTCCTTCCCACTCCTCTCTCTTGAGGCAGAGTCTGGCTTCCCTGTCTCAACCTCCCGGAGAGAGCTGAGATTACACATGTGTGCCACCACGCCTGAAAGGAGAGCTATTTCTAAATCTGGGACAAGAGTCCCCTGGCAGAATGAGAAAGAAGAAAGCCAAGACACAGCCAAATGTCCTAAAATCTTTTCATCGGAGGCAATCCTTGCCTTTGGATGATTGTCGTGAATCCCTGCTTGAGAAGTCCTCGAGTTTGATGTTTTGCTGTGTTAAGCATTTCTTAGTTCTTTACTAGAAATACTTGAAGAGCTCCAACTTTACTGAAGTAGCGAGAAGAGGGATGCTCTATTTTTGGAATTCAGCAGGACCGTTATCTGAGATAGAGACAGATGGGAACCTAGGAGAGGTTACAGAATAGGGCAGTGAGGCTGTGGCCCTGAGACTCCAACACCAAGTGCTCAGAGTGGGCTCCAAATGGGCCTACGGCAGACCAGCAGCTGCTGGGAGTCTGGCTAGACATTGCGTAGCAGTTTGTCTGATTTTCTGTTTTCTCAGATCCTGGTCTTTAAAACAAAACATGTACTTGGAGTGTGCACATGTGTGCCCACATGTCATGGTGTGCACGTGGAGGTCAGAGGACAAAACATACATTTAGTGTGCACATGTGTGCACCTACATGTTACAGTGTGCATGTCACAGAAGACCAAAACATATATTACTGTGCCTGTGACGGTCAGAGGACAAGTTGTGGAATCAGCTCTCTCCTTACCCTGGGTGCTGGGGATTGAACTCAGGCTGGCAGCCTTGGCAGCAAGCGCCTTGATCTGCTGAGCCTTCTTGCCAGCCCATTTCTGGGCTTTTCTAAATAAAGCAAAGCGAGCAGAGGCATTTAGAAGGAATAATTGGTTTTTTTTTTTTTTTTTAAACAAGTTTAATTACATTCTTCTGCACCTTGGAGGAGCCACACTCTTCTTCTCCCTAGGAAACCCACTCCATCTTCTTTTCTTTTCGAGAATTCTTTTGGACAATAGCTTAACAATCGGCTGTGAGCTTTAAGCTTTTACAGAGAACAGGACTGTCTCTCCCTCTTTTTCAGTCACACCCTCGTCCCTGGTGAACTCCCACAGTGGCCAATTTGAGGGGAAAGGAGAAAATGTATTTTTTTTTTAATAATCATTACTTAAAATATTTGAGTTAATGTCCTTTGTATTGGCTAACCATCCTCATTTAACAGTTGACTCCCTGCTGGAGCTGGGGCTGTCTTCCTTCCCTCTCTCCCCACCTGGGGTCTAAGCACCGGAAGGCTGTGTTTTAGTGGCACTGAGAAGGTGGTGCCGAGTCTCGGGCAGTGTGTGGCTTGTAGCCTCCTAACAGCTGTCTACCCTGTCCTTTGTTTGGTGTGGCAGTTTGGGACTTAACTGGGATGTGTAGGGTCCTGTGTCTGCTCATCTTTGCAGCCTGCTGGTGGTTGCTGTCAGGTCTATAACTGTGTCCTTTTGGCTTGGTGAACATGGCTTTCCTGAACCCATAAAGGAGGTGACTCAGGCTCACCTCCTTTGCTGGTTGGGACACATTCTGGGGGGGGGGGCGGGGAGATTTGATCACTAATTCCCTGCGTCCTCCATCTTACCTGGGGCTCCCCGTGACAGGATCTCTTTGCAGGAGAGTTTCAACCCGAATGTCTCCCCCTTTCAGCTGGGGACATCTGGGACTCTTAGACTCACCATGGGATTTACAGTCATCAGGAGGGTCAAAGGTACTTTCTGGTTTGCTTTGGGTTATTTTTGAATCGATTATTCCGGGTCATAGCTAACACGGGAGAAACTTCGGAAAGAAAGGCAGCAGGTTCTTCTTGTCGGGAAAACTTGTTTCTTTCCAGGAAGGAAGCCTCTACCTGAGAGTGTTCCTTTCTCCGTGAGAGGCACACTGCCGTTCTGCTCAGTTCTGGACCCATCGCAATAAAGTGAATCACGTAAGTGTGCTCACTTACTAATAGCTAAGGATCGCCTGGGCCCCAGGTGTCTTGTGGGTTGATTGTGGCTGAGGGCTTTGCGTTGATGTTGAGGGCTGATGACTGTTTCAAGCCACAGGTGGCAAAGGTTGGAACTCCTGTAACCGTTTCTTAGAATAAGGTAGCAAAGCAGTTTACCTTCGGTGGGTTGATTGGATCTTGGATGGTAGGCTTCTCTATGGAACGCTACACAGTTGATGGTATTTTACTCACACAGGACTTCCAAGGTGAGAGTCAGGCCTCCCAAACCCTGCTTCTATTTTATCTACCATGTTTATAGAATGTTCTGCATCTCAGTGATCATTTAACAGCATCACAGCCTTTGAACCAAGAGCAGCCATCTTAAGAAACTATTTTTTTCTTTCTTTTTATTTATTTTTTTTTATTTTTCCATTCAAATATTTACACTTCCCTCCTCCCAATCCCCTCCCGCTCCCCCACACCTCCTCCTCCCTCTCCTTCCCTGCTTGAGAGAGGGCAGGGAAACCTGCCCTGTGGAAAGTCCAAGGCCCTCCCCCCTACATCCAGGCCTTTGAAGCTGTGCATCCATATAGACTAGGGTCCCAAAAAGCCAGAACATGCCGTAAAAACAAGTCCCAGTGCCTTTAGCAATGGCTTCTCAGTCAGCCCCCATTGTCAGCCACAATCAGAGAGCCCGGTTTGATCACATGCTCATTCAGACCCGTTCCAGCTGGATTTGGTGAGCTCCCATTAGAACAGGCACACTGTCTCAGTGGGTGGACCAACCCCTCGCGGTCCTGACTTCCTTGCTTGTCTTCTCCCTCCTTCTTCCTTTCAACTGGACCTTGGGAGCTCAGTCCAAAGAAACTATTTTTTTATCCCGCTGTGAGACACCTCCTCATTCCCTGATGTTTTACTGCGTGACTGCGCAGTTCGGCCATGCCTTCAGGCTGCACCTCTACCTGTGGTTCTCCCCATAGCCCATCCTTTCTCAGATTTAGATACTTCTGCCTGAGTCTCAAACCCCCGAAAGTCATGAAGGATGGCTGCGATCAACAACTTCTTCCCAACCCCTGGCGATGCTGCCATTCTACTTCCTCCCATGAATTATGGATGTCTGTTAATGGATGTCTAGAGCGGTGAGTCTAGAGCCTTCTCCGAAGACGTTATATTGTGTTTCTCCAGATCCACCAGAAGAATCCCTTTCCCGGCAACTATCCTCTACAGAATATCGTCCTTAAATAATAGGACGGGAGCATTGAAATCATTCCTCCATCTGTGGGCTGCAGAATGGATATTGTATTTCCAGACAAAGAAATATTAACTTTGCCATGCAGCTTTACTCTGCTAAATGGCCAGGAAAATTATCAGTGAGTGATATATATATATATATATATATATATATATATATATTCCCCTTGATTTGTACATCTCAGACAGCCAGTCACCATAACCTGCTCAAGATGTTTGGAATGCACAGGCATAATAAGTATAACAGCGTTCTTAAGGGTTCCAGAACTTTCAGCATGGCCACTGGTGAGGAGCAGTGGCTTCAACTTTAGGTCACCAGCAGCACTACCCCAACTGAGCAAGGGTCAGCCCTGGCGTTTTGAAGGCAGTTTTGCCTTCTCCTCTCCGGTCAGCGCAGCGCCATATAAGGCTGTTTTCTGAAGTATGTGCTGCAGCCTTTACAGCCGTACTTCCTGCCTGACCCTTCACCTCCATGTTTCATTTGTCCACTGGAGGAGCCAGAGGAGAGGGGAGAGAGAGGTGGATGGGTCGATGGTGGAACAGTCAGAGCACACACGGCATTTAAGGTTAGGTTGCATCCCGCTACGGCTTGAATGTGTCCCCTCTGAAATTCAAGTGGCCAATGAGGTGATAATACACAAGGCATTTAAGGGCCACTTAGGGCTTGAGGGCCTTGAAAGGATTCTTATTAATCATAGTGCCCAGCTCGTCCACACTTCCATCTCTTGCTACACAAGCATTTAGAGTTTCTCCCTTCCTAAGAACACAGCGAAGTGCCATCTTGGTAGCAGAAAGGAAGCCTGCACCAAGCACTGCTTTGGTCTTAACCGTCCTCACCTCCAAACCTCTGAGAAAATAAATTCTCCACGCATTATCTAGTCTAGCATTTTGTAACGGCACAGACGCAAACCACGGTGTGACCACACTTCTATGAGAGAACTCCCACCCCTAAGAGATGGACAGAAGGCCCCCTTATTGAGTCCCATTAACACAAAGAAACATGAGACAGTGGCCATGGTAGCCACTAAATGTTAGTTATGCACTATTAACTACCAGGAAATGGATAGGGGCAAGGTTATTCCTGCTTGGGTAGAGGAAGGAGAGCCTAGAAGGGAAAAAGGACTATTTTTTGCGTGCCTCTATAAAAGAAGTTAATAACAGGTAGAATCAGCTCATCTTACATCAGCCAAGCAAGTTGCATGGACATTCTTAACTTCCAGATGGGTCATGACAGGTACATGTGATGTCTACCACCTCACCTCTAGCAGACAGCCTGGGCAATGAGGCAGGATTATAATAGTTTGATGTGTCTGACCATTACCTAGGGCTGGACACATGGCAGCCCGGGACACAAGCAGGATTTGGCACTGGAAACAGAGTCCCAAGCAGACACTGGGTTTGTCCCAAGGGAGCATACGGCAGTGGGTGGCAGAGAGATTGCGTGGTCTCATGATCTACTTTCAATTTGTGTTTGGGATGAGTGTGCGTGAGGAAAAGAAGGAGAGAGAAAGTGATGAAGAGGAAGAGGAAGGGGTGGAGACAGAGGCGCCGCTGTGTGCTTGGTCGCAGAGGAAGGGAGAAGGGAAGGGCTCCGAAGCTGATTTTGAGCCCTTCCATGGGTAAGCATGGCTAGCGCTCAGCTCAGTTAAAGTTTGCACAGAGAAGTCAGAGAGACAGAAGGAAAGGAATGTGTTCTGAAAGAGGTGTGAGAAGCACTGCTTTCTGGGTGGTCTTGTTAAAAGCCGGACAGCAATGCTCTTGTCAAGCTGTGCTTGGGGGAAATTCTTCGAGAGCACGGAATGGAACATTCTGGTCCAGCCTTCACACCCTATGCACAGCAAAGTAGTTATCTCTTTGTTCTCCTTCGTCTTCTGGACTAAATTCAAACTAAGGCTGCCTCCCTTGCCACTGCCACCTCTGAACCAGAACTGTTGACTTCGTGGCTGGTCCATGACATTTACACCATGACTGTCTGAATTTGACTCTCCACCCTCTTTGCCTGACAGAGGCTCCCTAGCCCAGGCTGACCCTTGAACTGATGATCCTCCCTCTTGGCATCAGCCTCCCTGACACTGAGGTTTTAGGGGTGAACTGCTGGACCAAGAACAGCGTTTCTAAACCTGTGGGTCGCAACCCTTTCACAGGGATCCCCTAAGACCACCAGAAAATACAGATATTTGCACTGCGACTCATAGCAACAAGATTACAGTTATGCAGTTGCAATAAAGATAATTTTATGGCTGGGAATCACCACACAGGAGGAACTGTGTTAAAGGGTTGTAGCAATAGGAAGGTTGTGAGCCACTGGGCCTAGAAGATACTCTGATTTCCTGGGATTAATTTGATGCATAGCTCTTAATTAAACATGGAATTTAAAGATGTTCTAGATATCTTAGCGAGCATTTGTTGTCTGGTTCAGGGGCAGCTGCTAATTATCGCTTCAGATGTCACCGCCTTGCCTTTGGCACCCTTCCTCCTCGATGCCATCGTTGACACCTCTCAACTCTCACTCGGGTGCAAGTGGTCTCCAGCACACTCCCACCTAACGATCACCGATTTTCACATGTATGGATATTTTCTTGACATGCAAAATTGATCTCTCTCTGTCCTCCATTCTATCTCATTTCTTTTTAGAAATCATGCCCGTGTGTGACCTAGTCAACTAAGATTCTCTTTGCTCAGCTTTGTGATAGCCACCAGGTCTACGTTCTCCCTTCCATTGAAGCCTCAAGTTCACCTCATTTTCCTTCTTCCCTGCTTCCCTTCCATTCCAACACCTTCGAGTCAGTCAGATGACTCACCAAGACTCCCTGGTCTTGAGCAAACCTCCAGGCGACTGACCTTCCCTTCTCCCTAATTGTCAGGTCCCATTCCTATACCTTGGCCCTTTGGGACACTGAAGTTAGTTGCTGTTTTTCCTTTCACCCTCCTCATGGACGAATCCAAGCTTCTCTTTCTGTCTTACCTATTTCTACGCTAATGAACTCATCATCCAAGAGTCTGGAGCTAACGAGAAGGACCTTGGTCACGCCTGGGTCTACCACGTGTGAGCTTCCTGTGAACTAAGTGCCTTCTGTAGAAGATTATATTTAGTCTTTCCAAGAAATCTGTACCGCAGGTCTCATTGCCTTCTACAAAAAGAAGGGTGTCTCTTTGGGGATAATGGCGGGGTACATTCTTTGGGTCTTGGGGAACCTCTAGCCTGTGTCAGCTTCCTTACCTTCAGTTTCATTTTGCTGTCGCAATCCTGGGAGCTATCTGGGTGATCTCATCTCTGCCTTTGGAGAGGAGATGATGGGCCTGAAGGCAGTTAGGCTGTTTGTAAAAACAAGTCATCACCTCTTCAGCCATCAGCCATGGGGCCTGCTTGCCATCCCACACCGAGACCTTTGTCCCGGTTGCTCTCATTTGAATACTTTTCTCCCATATCCGCACAGCACCTTCCTCAACAGGTCACACATTTGCATAAATGTCCCCTTCCTCGCAGGTCAAAGTGGACCGCTCTCATCTTTCAGCTTTGCCCCCTCCCTGCCTTATTTTTGTCTACAACACACACTGCTAGCTGACATGCCGCCCATTTCCCTTAGCAGGATGGATGCTTGTTTTCTTGTTATTCTGTTGAACTGGAGACTGAACTCAAAGCTTCCAGGCTCCACCCCTGAGCTACACTGAGAGTGCACATTTGGATCTGGCAGACCTGTTAAATTGATTCACCGGGGAATGTACAGTCTCTTTGTGGAAAAAAAAAAAAAGGAAAAGAAAAGAAAAAGCCTGGCCCATCTTCACCACAAATACTCAGATAATTGAACCCATATTTTCCCCTTTATCTGGGAAATCCATTAATTCAGGGTTAACTAGGGTAAGAAGGCAAGCTCAATCTATTCTGACAGCAGATACTTTTGCTATAGTCAGCGAGGTGCCCTCCTGACTCTGATGCCCTGCTATGCACTGTCTGGAAAAATATTAAACCGGAATTCGCATCCTCAATTCCTCCCCTCTGCCCCAACTGGCTGTCCGCAGGAGAGCCAGCCTCGGTGCAGAGGAACGAATGGGGCTTATGCCCTGCATGCAATACAGACCCAAATCCTGGGTCGTTATTAGGAACCAGTGTTTCAGGACAGTCAGAGAGAAACACCACGATAGTTTCACTAGCAGACAGGATGACATTTGCAGAAGTCACCCACAGGGAACTTTCCACCCCACATCGTTATCAGGGAACACTGCCAGGGAACAGTTTACCCCGTCCGTCATCCAAGCCATGTAAGTATGCATCATTTGGCTTCTGAAAGCAAGCATTTGACGGATAAAACTACAATAACAGAGAATAACCTAACTACACAAAGCCTGCAACCCCGGCTGACTACTTGATTGCTTCTGCATGATGGGATCTCAGAATAATTGGAGGAGGAGACAGTAGCTCAGTCGTTAGTGCTTTAGCACACACAAAGCACCGAGTCCCATTGCAGCACCATGTGAACTGGCCTGCGTGGCACTCAGCTGTGATCCCAGGACTCAGGCTATAGAAGCAGGAGGTTCATACATTTAAGGTCTTCCTTGGCTACACGGTGAGTTGAAAGTCAACCTGGACTACATAAGATCTTGCCTCAAAACAACAATAAAACTGTTATTTGTTTTCTGAATTTGATAAATTTGAGGTAATTCATTATGTGGTATTAGATAACTATTTACCTTTTCATTCAAAGTTCCTCCCTCTCCTGGACACATGACCAACGTCAGTTTCAACATTCCCAGGAACTATGCAATGTGGTTGCTAACATCTAATGGTTTTAAAAAGGGACAGACGCTACTGTCAGCACTTGCTTACAAACCTGGTTTTTAGAATCCAGTTTTAGACAATAAAAAAAATATTAGGGGCTGGAGAGATGACTCAGTGGTTAAGAGTACTGGCTGCTCTTCCAGAGAATCTAGGTTCAATTCCCAGCACCTGCATGGCAACTCACAACTGTCTGTAACTCCAGTTCCAGGGGACTGACACCCACACACCAATACACATAAAACAAAATTAAATACATTTAAAACATTAAATAATACAGGCTGATGATGTGGCTCAGTTGGCAGACTTTTTTTCCAGGAAGCCTTAGGTCTGCTTCCTAATAGCTACTAAACCAAGCACGGTAGTATACAACAGCAATACCAGTGGACGAAGGAAGAAGAGGGTTCAAGGTCATCCTCAGCTCCATGGGTAGTCTGAGGCCACTCTAGGCTGGAGAACCTTTCTCTAAGAAAATAAGATACATACTGTAGTGATTTTTCTATTAATCCCATCTCTGTCTTCCTTCCTTTCTCTCTCCCTTCCTCTCTCCTTTCCTCCCTCCTTCCTTCCTTCAATCTTTCTTTCTTTCCTTCTTTCTTTCTTTCTTTCTTTTTCCTTCCTTCCTTCCTTCTTTCCTTCCATCTTTCTTTCTTTATGGTTTTTCGAAACAAGGTTTCTCTGTAGCTTTGGAGCCTGTCCTGGAGCTAGCTCTTGTAGACCAGGCTAGCCTCGAACTCACAGAAATCTGCCTGCCTCTGCCTCCCAAGTGCTGGGATTAAAGGCATGCACCACCACTGCCGGGCTGCCCATCTCTGTTTGACACTGTGTCTCCTCTTTGTTAACACACCCTTTTCATGGCTGTCTATTTGCTGACTGTTCTGCTTTCCAATCTAGAATCTATTTATCTTGTCTCTCCGTGGATGAACAGAAAGGAACCAGAGTGTTGGCTTCTCTTTCAGCAGGTCACACATTTGCTCTTAACTTTGTGGCAATGTGACTTCTGAAGAGCTTTAAGGAACAAGTCACGAAACCTTTATTTTAATTCCAAAGTTAAAGCCCAGACTCATGGTTTTTAGATGCTCCCTTTCCCAATTTAGGAAGTCATGCAGACAACTGTCTTGGGATGGTTTCCAGCATGTAAGTATCCAATACATTATTATTTTATTTGAACATATAGACCAAGAACCTATTAGGTAGATAAGTAAATACCTAATATGACCAGGAAAACTAGAGAAGAAATAGCCACAATATAGCTAGACTCACGGTAGATTCAAGTTCACCATTGCTACGGTAATTCCCAAGGGCTCTCCTACAGCATCTCTCTCCAAATAGAGCAGAATCAGAAACAAAGTCCAGCCCATGCTACGTTAGACCTTGTCTCAAAAAACATTTAGAAACTTAATCTTTTTGAAAAGCATTTTTGAAAGCTGAGCCTGTGGTGCAAGCCTGCAATCCCAATTACTCAGGAGCCCGAGGCAGAAGAATTGTGGATTTCAGGGCCAGTCTGAGCAATTGGAAAGACCCTATCTCCAAAAACCAGCTTCCTGACACACCAGACAAAAGTCATTGAGTAATGACATAGTAAGAAGTGACTCAAAACCACAGGAGGACCGAAGCAGTTATGGCCATGTCACTGTGCCTTTGGGGGATCACATTAGATTTGAACTTACAACCTACTGCCCTGGCCTGGAGGAAACCGTGACTACAAGCCTGAGAAACTACTGCTCTCAGATAGTGGCCTAGATTTTCTTTATGTCAAAGGTACGGGAGGACAGTCCTTGGAGGCTGGCCAATAGTACAAATCCTGATAAAACTAGAAATTACTAGATTTACACACAGAAAGCATCTGCAAGAACCTAGTGGTTTCTGATTCATTTTGGGAGTTTTGTGAACTATCTGGGAGGAGAGAAGGGATTCTACCAGGACCGTGGACTTGAAGCAAACCACATCTGAGGCAAAGGAACAAGAACACAATGTAAGATGCCCATGCCTAGAACCTTGCTAAGAGGAAGGTTCCAGAAAGTGTGTTTGCTCTTAATGCCCGTCACACTTTGATCTCTTGAGAAAAGGAATAGATTCATCCAGAAAAAAAAAATGTATGTCTTTATTCTGCATCAGGATCCTGCACACATTTAGTCAAAAGCTGATGAATTTGTGGCCCAAACATTTTTTTTTCTTGAGCCAAAGGGATGATATTCTGAAACCGAGTCTGTACGGTGCAGTGAAGGCTTCAGAAAATGGTGTCTTCAAATGAAAACACATGTGAGCTGTAACCTACTCCCTCAAGTTTTTCCAGGAGAAATAAAAACACACTGCAAAAAGACAAGTTAAATTCCAGTACATTCCTGGGGCAACAGGAAGTATTTCCAGATGAGCACTCATTGGCCAATGGTAATAGCTCTGCTCATTTCGCACCTAGAAAGATGCTATTGATTATGTGACAGAAGAGTCATTGAAGGGATTACATTCGTACTTTTGCTCTAGAGGAAAGGCAACCAGACACTAAGCATAAAACATTCACTGTTGTACAAGAGCACCGAATGTCTCAGAACCCCGTTATGAAACTGATAAGGACTCCTGCACCTCAAATTGGTTGATTGTGATCTTGAACATACATGGTCACTTGTACCCCAAACATGTGTGATTGATTTGACCCTCCTGTATCGCAGAGATGGAGCCCTTGTTGGTTTTTGGATAAGCTTGACTCAGAAGTCAGGGTTCCAGATGTCCACAGTCACAGGAATCTCTCACTAAGTAGGAGCCCTTTCAGGCTCTTTTCTTCTGAACTGGAAGAGTGAAACCCACGTACCACTGAGGGTGAGCTTAGAAATCAACCTTTGCTAATAAGGAACTTGGATAGAAAGAAGGCAGGCTCCTTTGCAGCGGGTGTGGTCCGAAGAGACGGACACCTCTGGGCATCACTGCCCTGGAGTTAATCACACTTTACTGGATGGAGGAAGGAAGAAGAGGAAGGGGCTGTCCAGTCCTGCTCCCAGGTGTCAAGGTGTTAAGGTGTCAAGGTGTGTCTCGGTTTCTGTCACGTCTTCCGTGCAGTTTCCAGGAAACTGTTTCTCCTTCAGGGGGAAAGAGCTCAGGGAAAACCAGACCCCCTTTCTGGAATTCCCTCGCCTCTGGCCACGGTGGAACTAGAGACATCATTTAAATCCTTCCAAGCATCTCTGGCCTCTAGGGGGAGGGGGGCAGGTCTGCCTATAGACCCATGGACATTTCCAACGTTTAGCCAAGAACAAATGGGATGAAAGGTAAGTACAATGTCCCACCCTTGGCCGAGAGGCTGTTCTCGATGGTTAGCTGCCAAGACAGGAAAAATCAGTTTTCTCCAATGGAGTGACAGTGGCTGTTTCAACCACACTCCAGGGCAGACCCTGTGCTCAGGAACGGCTGGCCAAAACAAAATTTACTCCATGTTTTTTAAGAGATAGAAAGAACATAAAGTTGGATGGGTGGGAGGTAGAAAAGGACTTAGGGGAAGGAAGAGAAGATGATCCAAATATATTGTATGAAATGCTCAAAGAATAAATAAAAATATAGAAAAACCTAGTTATCCCCATCCCCCAATATAGCTCACAGCCCCTCCTGAGAGCCTTTTCATCCCTCAGGCCTTACCTGCCCTTGAGAAGCTGTTTCCAACCCAGACCTCTGACCCCCACACTGAACTGGTCTGGGATTCCTGTTTATGTCATAGCCGCCCCACTTCTCCCCGAGTGAACCTCATCACACTGTCATTGTTTCTCATTCAGCATGCTTCCAAGCAGGCCAAGGTTTTATAACCCTGTCCACTCCTATGTCCCGGAGACTCCCCAAGCCTCACTCAGAATAGTCCTTCAGTAAATATGTACTATTTGAGGAAAAAAAAAGTAAATTAAGATTTATTGGATCATGAGATGTGGCAGATATGGCCATAGTCCCAGCACTAGGGAGGCAAGAAAAGCAAAGAAACTGGTGGCTACTTCCCTGCTTCACTTCTGCAAGAAACCCAACCTTATTAGCTTTAATGGGCCTGTATATTCTTAGTCTGGTTAAGGAGTGGTACCCTTTACACAGGAGAATGTCTTCATCCTGTTGCTAGTGGGTGCTGCTGGACCGGTGGTGGTGTCTACATGCACAAAACGAGCGCAGCAGAATCTACCTTCTGCATTTCCCCTCCAAACAGAGCTAAATGCGGTGTGGGAAAAATGGAGTTACCCGGGACAAGCTCTAGCCTGGAGGCTGCTATCATAAACAATAAGAATTAACTCAGAGGAGGCTACTTGACCCACACTGTCATTTACTTTTTCCTTAAACATAATGATTCATGAAATTAGTAGCTTTGAACAACAACAACAACAAAAATCTGTGCCCAGAACGATGCAGTGTGTCTACAATTGCAGCCTTCAGAAGCTGAGGCAGGAGGACCATCAGTCTGAGGCTAGCCTGGGCTGCTCAGCAAGACCCTGTCTCAAACAGCAAGCGCCCTAATAACCATTACTTAGCTCAACGCAGCGTCTCACAGTTGAGTTGGGCTGGGCTCAGCAGCTCTCAGGTTTTCTCGGCTCACTCCTAAGTACAGTTAGCTCTGGGCTAAGTGGTGCCTCGTGTGAGAGCAGACTTGTGCAAAATCCGTCCACCTGGGGGATGCCATGACTGTCTCACATTGTCACATAACCTCGAACAAGTCACCTACTTGCTCTGGTCCCCTCTACCAAATGTCCCTTAGTTATTTCTCTCACTCATACACAAGAAGTCCATATTCACTCTCACTCATACACAAGAAGCCCATATTCACTCTAGACACAGCTCGAGTTCCCCATCAAATTTCTTTTTAGAAAATTATCTGTATGGTTTTCTATTTTTTTTTCATTCTTTCTAAGACATGTTTTTCAAGCTTTCAGGCCCCATAATTCTCCCA
Organism: Alexandromys fortis; assembly: GCF_014885135.2. NCBI lineage: Eukaryota > Metazoa > Chordata > Mammalia > Rodentia > Cricetidae > Alexandromys > Alexandromys fortis. The sequence goes on along the minus strand of NW_026067906.1, from coordinate 11,536,390 downwards.
AACTGTCCAGGTCAATACCACCTATTACTTTGCATTGCTAACCCCAGTCCTCATCTTCCCTAACCTCCGGATATGTGACACAGGCCACTATTCCTTTTGGTTTTGTTTTTGTAGACAGGGTTTCTGTGTTTTATCCCTGGTTGTCCTGGAACTCGCTATGTAGACCAGGCTGACCTCAGACTCACAGAGATCCGCCTGCTTCTGCCTCCCAAGAACTGGGATTAAAGGCGTCTGCCACCTCTGCCCGGCTTACTATCTCTTTCTTAAAGTACCTCCTTTACTTGGCTTCCTGACTTCAGCCGATCCTACTAGATTCTCCCTTGAGGTCTTCAGGGGTACCTTCTCTCTTAAGGTTAGGGGATATTGTCACCTTAAGAGAGGTTTATATCTAGGGAGGAAATTTTGGCTTATGAAGTTATCTGTGTAGCAGGAAGGAAAGTATGCCTGTCAGCCGCAGGAGATTCTTGTCGAGTGGGAAGCCATATCCACAGAAACCACAGCCAGTCATTTATAAAGAGAAAGGGTAGCGTTTGCTCACAGTCTGTGAGACTGGGGAGGCTGGATGAACACTAGCGTCTGGTCTTCTAGCGTCATGACTTGGCGGAGGCTATCTGCTTCCTCCAGCGTGTAAGCATTCCATCTTGGAGAGAGCAGAGAGGCTCACGACATTCAGAACACTTGCAAAACTGAGAAGACTGTGGACAGTCACAAAAGTTACAAGACTCGCGAAGCTCTCTTCCCACGATGATAGAAGCCGTGAGCAATTGATGGAAAGAGGACCCTCTTGGGTAGCGTTGCCTGCAAATTGCAGGAAACTCTGCCACACAGTTTTGGCTGAGTCCTCTCCCATGGGGGTGGGGTAGGAAGTGTTTTTCAATTATGCAACTGCCCAGGTCTCTCGTACTCCTGTACGTAACCCCTCACCCATATTCCTGTAAATAACCGCAACAAGTCCTTTAGTTCACTAAGCTAGACCAGAGGAATTGGGTTTGTTTTGTTGGTTGGTGGACTGTCAATGACCCACCTGGGGTGAAAAGACATGAATTTGTTCATGTCTCCCTAGGAGATATCACACAACAATATCACAAGATAGAACTGCAAGCATGCTAGCTCATGTCTCTCTTCCCCTTTTTATAATGCCACTAATGTCACCACAGGGCGTCCATCCTCATAACCTATCTGCGCAGACTCTAACTGGTGCTTTACTCGTCTTAACCCTTCCACCAACGTAGCTCCAGCTCTTGTCATGCTCAGTTTACTGATAATGGAAGTGGGGTCAAGTGTGCTTAGGAAAATTTGTGAAATCTCCAGCAGCAGCAGCAGCAGCAGCAACAGCAGCAGCTCAAAACGCAACTGGATTTGAAGAAAGGTTCTTTAACCCCTGCAGAGACAAAGTACCGAATGTGTGTTTTTGTTGGTCTCTCTAACCATATTGTTGGTTCTTCCTGTAAGGTCTGGGAGAAGAGAGAGGGACAGACAAGACAGGAGGATGAACAACGCCACAGGAGAGGCTTTATTTGATATGCTCACCAGTCTTATATCAACTTGACACAAAGCAGAATTATCAGAGAGGAGGAGCCTTGACTGAGAAAATGCCTACATTAGACTGGGCTGTAGGCAAGCCTGTAGGGCATTTTCTTAATTAGAGATTGATTGATGGAGGAGGGCCCAGCCATTGTGGGTGGTGCCATCCCAGGGCTGAGGATTCCGTAAGAAAGCAGGCTGAGCAAGCCACGAGGAGCAGACCAGTAAGCAGCATCCTTCCATGGCTTCTGCATCAGTTCCTGCCTCCAGGATCCTGCTCTGTTTGAGTTCCTGTCCTGACTTGCTTTGGCGATGAACGGTGATGTGGACATAATAAGCCAAATACACCCTTTCCTTCCCAAGTTGCTTTTGGTCATAGTGTTTCATACAGCAATGGCACCCCTAAGACATTTGGGAAAGACACGTGGAGGGGTTACCTCTAGTGTCAGACCAGAGCTCAGAGTTCTCTTGCAGGCTATAGCAGTGATAGGGAAAAGAGGAAGGGGGGGTGGGGGCTGAATTATTTTTCTATTTTGACCCACGGCTGGATGCTGCTAGGGTTAGCTAGTGAAATGGTATGAATGAATGAGGGATTAAAGACAGTCAGATATTCTCATGGCCAGCCATTACTCGGGGTGGGAAGGAGGGGGAAGGTAAGAATCTACAAAACACAGTAACTAAGAATCTACATCCGGGAACTGTCATTGTCTCACCAAAACGGAGGGGCTTTACAAAATGGAGTGACCGTGGCTAACCCTTCTCCTGCCACCCGATCACCAGATATTATCTCCTTGAGGTAGGAATAAGATGTTAGGAACCCCATAATAAAAATTAATACACAAGGTTTAAAACTAAAGAGTTCAAATACAATGCATTGATGTTAGACAGGTCTAGCGATGAAACCATGCAGATGCTTGCTGCCTTTGTATTTGGATTAGGACCTACATGGGTTAACACCAGGCTCACGTATATACTGGAGTCCTGGACAATAGAGTGTGTTTTTCTTTGCTATGCTTATGTTCCTTTTGTATGCACTGGGTTTTTTCCCCCCTTTCTTCTTTTTAGTCTACGTTACTGAGGATTGAACCCTGGGTCTCGGGCAAGCATTCTATCACTGAGTAATGCTCTTAGCCCCCCCGGATGTGCAGATCTTATCCCAGACACAGAGTCCCGCAGCCTCTTGTCTAGTCAGAACTCACACAAAGGGCAGGAGAGATTAACTAAATCCCCGGGCCTGCCGTGTTTCCACATGGCTTTGTCATTAGTCCTGGGAGCCGAGTGGTGATTGCTGAGTCCAGAAACGCGCATCTACCCGTTCGAATACTGGCGCACGGCAGACCACACCGATCTTACTTTAAAGTGTCAAGTTCCAACGTCCGGGGCACTTGAAGCTGTATAAATATCCTGCCTGAGCAGAGAAAAACTAAGAGTGGGCGCACCAATCTTACACTCCTTCAAAGTGTGTGGCAGAGCGAATCCCATAAATTCCAGGACACGTAGTTTCATTTTCACCAGTGAGGACAAAGGAAAATGAGAATTGTCAGCTGGAAGCTTGGAGTCCGTGGGAGCAAACTTGCGGCTTACATGGTAGAAAATGTCCGTGTCTTCTCACAAGATAGTGACACACCCCCCTCTGTGACTGTGTGGCCACCCTCGCTTCCTCTCTAAGGCATGGAAAGCATCCAGGAAGTCAGTTTTGAAGTGAACGGGGACAAAGGGGACTGCTGGTCACTGATTAAAATCCCAGTTACTTCAGAAATAAGGCCATCACGTGTAACTCTGAGACACACACTTTTTCAACCATTTCTGGCGGTTACTTCTGCCTAGTTACGCAGATAATTCACGAGAACATAGGTATCTAGTCAGAGCCGTGAATGAGGCTGCAAGAATGTTGAGACATAGTCCAAGAGGTAGCCCAAACTGGCCTTGAACGTAAATAACAGGAATACAGGCTAAGTCCCACCTCGCCAGGCTTGTTTACTGATTTACTGACTAATTTTTAGACAGAATCTCACTATGTAGTTCTAGCTAGCCTGAGAATCAGGCTGAGACCAGGCTGGCCTTGATCTCAGAGAGAGCCCACTGCCTCTGCCTCCCAAGGGCTGGGATTAAAGGCGTGTGCCACCATTGCCCGGCCATTAAATTCATTTCTTAGCTCTTCCTCTTCTTCCCCCTCCTTCTGGGGCCGCTGTAGACACAAGGTTTATTGTGTAGTCCAGGCTGGCCTCAAGTTTACAATCCCCCTGCCTCGGCCTCCCTTATTCTGGAATTGTAGGTGTGTATCACCACACACAGCTCTTAAGCATTTGGGGGAAGATGAGTAGTGCATGAGCTAACAAGTTCTGAGTCAATAAAAATTCTACCTAGGCTCCTAGTTGATGTGAGAGTCCCCTCTGTGTGCTGTGATTACCATAAATGAATAAAGAAACTGCCTTGGCCTGTTGATAGGGCAGAACTTGGGTGGAAGGTGGGGGGGGGGACATAGAACTGAATGCTGGGAGGAAGAAGGCAGAGTTTGGGAGACGCCATGGATCCACGGCCGGAGGTAGACGTGCTGAAACTTTGCTGGTAGGCTATGACCTCGTGGTGATATACAGTTTAATAGAAATGGGTTAAATTAAGATGTAAGAATTAATACAGTTTCTGTGTGGTTATTTTGGGGCTAAGCTAGCCGCCAGCCAGGACAAACAAGCGGCCTTCCTGTTACAACTGGCATTTATCAAACTTCCATAGTTTTCCACACTTCCTCACTGAGATACTCTGATACTCCAGAGGGATAAGTAGGTAGAGAGACTGGCTGAATATTTCTTACTTGTCTATTCATGTTCTTATTCCTCTGGTTTGTGCCAAGGGATATTAACTGATTTGAATCACATCAACTGGCCCACTGTCCCGTTTCTTGTTGGGTTTAGCCAATGGGTAGGCTGATGGAGAGGGAGGCTGAAGAACATGTTTTCCTGCCTTCCTCTCCTAGTTTCATGAAATGTGCTTGTTTCTCTGCTGAAGGCCCCAGCTCCTGACAGGGAAGTCTATCTAGATTTCAAGTCTCCCAGTCATGAGCATCACTTCCTTCCACAGATGCTACAGACACAGGGCAGGGCAGAGGCCCCTTATAATGTCTGTCTCTCAGAGTACTTTTTTTTAAAACCAGTTTCCACAAAATTAAGTACAGTTTTGCAAATAGCGCCTCTTCAGTTAGCCAGTTAGAGTGTACAGTTTCCTTTTATGATGCTCGCTATTCACAAGTTCAGGAGCAGAGGTAGAATAACAGTGTCTCATAGCAAGGTGTGGTGGCGCTCACCCATAATCCCAGCACTCAGGAGGCAGGCGCAAGTGAGTCTCTGTGAGTTCAAGGCCAGCCTGGTCTACAAAACAAGTTCTAAGACAGCCAGGGCTACACAGAGAAACCCTGTCTCAAACAAACAAACAAACAAACAAAACACACACACATACACTTCCCAAAACAACAAAAAACAATAGTAACAATGTCTCAGAGGCAATTCACTCTCTTTGGTCTCAAATAGTTTGGACACCACTATCAGCCCTGTGTTGTTTATGCTCACACTAAGACAGGCCTTTACTACGTCTTGATTCATCCTCATTTGGAATGGCAAAGTGTTTCTTTGAAGACTCCACTAGGAGGGGCCCAGGCGCAGGACAGGTTGTGTCTCTGGACACGACTCAGCACTCTGTTGAGAAAAACCCTCATGTTTACCCTCTCAGAATCTGCTATCTTGCGACTGCTGCAATTTAAAAGGAAGAGGTAGAAAGAGAAAACATTTGACAGTCTGGTGGCTGAGCACCAGGGCAGCCACTCTTACGCCTCCAGGACAGAAACCTTGGCTCTGCAGAGAACATGAGGCCTCGCTGCCTGCATAGGCCAGTCTCCTAATAAGAGATGGGATCAGACCCTGAGCGAGCCGCTCAGCAGGTTGAAAACGGCTATCTATCAGCAAGCTCAGCTAGCCAATGGGTATGCAGTCTTGGTTTGGAGGTACATTTGATCTTCAGATGGCAGCAAGGGTTTTTAAGAGGTTTCCATGGGTTCAGCAGCCCTGTGGAGACCAAGTGTTCACTAATTAATTGTGCAACATGGTGAGAAAAAGTGAGGGTGAGGACCGGTGCTTCCCCTAAACACTTCCCCGGCCTCCTCCCGCAGTACACAACTACGCTCTGTGGATGTTAGTGATAGCAAGGGATGCCCTGGTGTGGCGATCACCTGCAGAGGGGTTCTTGGTTCTTGAGTCTGGAAGGAAGACTTAGATAAGCAGAGATAGCCATCTGCAGCAGAAGCATTTAGAGTTCAATTTTTAAGACAAAATGCAATCCCCAGAGGGAGTGGGCTAGAGTAGACGGAAAGCTTAGCATTTAACACGCGGGCGTTTTATGTCACTCGCTGCAGGCTTTCTGGGTCATTTGCATAGCGGAGCCTTTCCCGTGCATGCTCTACCTGTCATGAGCGATCTACACACAGTTTCATGCGTTACATGTTACTACTCTCTTGGATCTCCACCCCCACAGTGTGGTTTTAGTATTACCTTCACTCTGGGCTACCTGGATGCCTGGGCCTGTGGCCAGAGTCAGTTGGCCTGAGGGGTGAGGTTGGGATCCAGCCTTCATCTGTGCCAACTCAACTTGTACTTTTTCATATGATGTTTCTCAGCTTTTACTCAAGGCCTCGTGACACTCACTCTCTGCCACATTCTCCTGCCCCCTTAATAATGGTGGTCACATCAGTGTGTTTGATACCTGATGGAAAATAACAATGTGTTGACCGTCTTCTTTAAACCGAGAGCTACATAGGCACTATGGAAATCCTAGAACAAAGATATACTGCAGTAATAGAAATATTCTATTTCTATGCCAAGAAGATAGTAGCTAGCGCATTGCGATCTGGCCGACGCAACCAAGAAACTAATGTTTAAAGTTTCACTTAATGTTAATTTAACCGATTTCTATGAAGTGCTAATTCACGTGCCAACATTTGTATTTAAATAGCTGGTAGCTACTGGATGTGCTAGGACACACGGTTCTAGAAGAGCAGTTTCTGTTCTTCTACAAGAATGCAGTCTCCAGAGAGACTGCCCCGCACAAGGAGTCTGTGAGGGGCGCCACCCAAGAGGGGCCCATCGGGAGAGCAATCTCAAACTGTGGCGTACAGCCTAAATCACAGCAATGTGTCTACATGTTGCCATCATCCAGTAAACAGTCTAAACGATAAAGGATTACTGAAAGGAAGGCTTGCAGAGAAAGGAGTGTTTCAGGACGGCTGCTGGAGGCAGGAGAAGCAGAGAGACATGAAGAGGGAGGAGTAAGGGCCTCGGAGGTACAGATTCCTGGGAGTGGCAGGTGAGAGAGGCAGGTGGCTCCCACTCATCCCAATGAAAAGCTGGCAAGTGGATTCTCATCTCTTATTGGTAACTTGAGTTGTCATTCATGAATAATGTGGATCCTGGGAGGGAAAATGAGAAAGAGGAAGAAGATAAACCAAAGGAGGAAGAATTCTGCAGAAAACATCTAGCGCTAGGACCTGGCCTGTGGGTCTTCGGTCACTTCGCTCATTACCTTAAATGTGTTTCTACGGATTAGATCTGCCAACTAGTCCTCCGGCTTGTGGGCCTGTTCTGTTGGCATGGGATGCGGAATGAGGAAGAGCAATCGTTAGGCACACGCTGCCATTCAGTATCAAAAGTAGCCCAACAATCACCACGGATGCTTTCTCTGCTGTTGGAAGTTTCTACTTCCTTTCTCTTTATCTGTACACATTCTCTCTCTCTCTCTCTCTCTCTCTCACACACACACACACACACACACACTCTCTCTCTCTCTCACACACACACACTCTCTCTCTCTCTCTCTCTCTCTCTCTCTCTCTCTCTCTCTCTCTCTCTCTCTCTCTCTCTCTCTCTCACACACACACACACACATCCCTTCTGCCAAGCACTATTTTTAGGACGCTGCCTTTGAAACTACCTGAGGCAAACAATTCTCTTCTAATATGTCATGAACACGCGCTTTGTAGAATTCAACAGAAGTGCAAGTCTAGAAAAATGAAAAGAAAGGAAAGATTCAGGCCGAGTTCTCTATTCTTAGAGTCAACACAAAACAATGTTAGCCTTTGGCTGCTTATGCTTCAGATTTGATTTCCATGTATACTGGTAATAAGTGTGTGTTTGGTGCCATCTCCTCTCCTTTCCCTTCCCCTCCTTTCTCCTCCACTCCTGTCTCTTCATCTTCCCCCTCCTCTCCTCTTTTCTCTTCCAGTTCCCTCTGCTCTCCTCTCCTCTTCTTTCCTCTCCTCTTCCCTCCTCTTCTTTCCTCCCCTCTCTTCCTGTTCTCTCTCCTCCCCCTCCTCTCCTCACCTAAGCTCCCTTCCCTCCCCTCATGTCCCCTTTCCTTCCTCCTCCTCTCCTCTCCTCTCCTCTCCTCTCCTCTCCTCTCCTCTCCTCTCCTCTCCTCTCCTCTCCTCTCCTCTCCCTCCTCTCCTCCCCTCCCCTCCCCTCCCTTCTCCCTTCTGAAGGTTGGACCCTAGGTCTCAGCAGGCGTGCTGGATAAGCGCTCCACCATTGAACACCATACAGATTATCTGTTGGACTTTGAGTAGCATTGCTTCGATGGATGAAGAGTCTACCAAATAGTGTATTAAGTGTGTGTGGACTTATATGTGCTATTTTGTATTCGCTGTCCATTCACTCATAGGTTTGAAATAAAGCTAATCATTTTGTATCAATAATCTTTCAGGAAGCAAGATTTTGTTTAGAAAGAAAATTTTTCTTATAAATATTCATGTGTAGAGGTTTCCAGGAGACAAAGGCATACAAATCTAAATATATTTGAGATGCCCACCCCCAAGAAAACCTAACAGTATTAATCTCTCATACTTTGTATGCACCTAAGGGGGTCCAGCCAGGGAGAGGTGGGAGATCAATCATAAACTGTGGCATACAGTTTAAATTATACCAAATACATCTACATCCAGTAAACACTCCAAATCATAAGAGGTTACTGAAGGGAAGGCTTGCAGAGAAAGTGGTGTTTCAGGATGATCACTGGAGGTAGGGGAAGCAGAGACAGAAAGGAAGAAAGGACCCTTGATGGGTTTCCTAGCCAGACATCCTATTTGTCCTTGAATGAAATCTTGGAAGACAGACGCAACCTATGTTTACATTATAGTTCATTGTCAAGTCAGATACTGAGCTATCAATGGACGACCAAGCTTTCACAAATATTTGTGATCACTGATGTATGAAGACACTGAGAATCAAGGCTGGCCAAGAGACAGGCAAAGAAGTCATTTTTTTTTAAACGCTGTGAGGATCTATAAATGTGTAAATTTCAGTCATTTAAAAATTTAAGGCAACCTCCTTAAAGTTTTATTTACTTAAAACTTTTCCTTATTTGAGGTTCCCCTTCTTGCTGTAAGTTTGAGGAGGGAGGTAAGATCAGAGCAGATGCTGACAAGAGGAAAGGTAGACGCGTGCCATTTAAGAGCGTCTTAGCAGCGGCTGCAGTCAAAGCTGGAACGCCGTTGGCATTTGCTCGCTCTTCGTCTCCCTAGAACTCGGAGGAAATTGGTGGAATGCCTCAGAGTGTTAACATTTCCTCTTTATATGGAGAAATCAGATTTGACCTTCAAAATAGTTGAGAGAAAGACTTTTTTAACTTCACTACTTCACCACATGATAAACCCTGACTGTGGGCATTTTTAAGGCGACGGGAAAAAACTGTTAGATCAGTTTAGTATATCACATGATCCTTTTCTGGGGTGAAAATGATAAGCAGGGTTTTAAAACAGGATGTTCTTGTTTTTAGGAAATGTGTGGTGTGAGACTCGTCAGGGAAGTCCCACGGTGCCTGTGACATGCTTTTAAGTGGCTCAGCCTTAGAAAGATTCACATTGACAGAAGTCACTATGGGAAATGCTTACAGTCAGCGTAGCTAAAAAGTGTTCCTCTAAACACACGCAGGGCATGCGTTGGATGGAGGGCTGTAAACCACAAATCTGATATTTTAAACTACAAGTCAATCGTACAGATAGTAGGATATCCTTACATCCTTTGTTTTCAACAATATACGCTTGCAACAATCTAGATGCTGAATTCAGATTTACAGTGTACAAGCTCCTGCAAGTTTTGCACTCAACACGGCGATGCAGGGACAGCCAGCACCCTGTCATCTGACCAGAACTCAGCTCCCCTCCCCTCACCACCTCTATACCCTCTGCCAATATGCAAGAGCAGCCTAGTTCGTGCATTCAAACATCACCCACACCATGGACCTCCTCTCCTGTTCTCACATCTGATCCTTGGCTGCACCAGGTTCTGGGCGGTCTACCCACAGGAACAGACTCCAGAAGATGCAGGGAGCGGTAATCTTATAATTAAGATACCCAGAGCATGAAATTAAAATGAAGGATTAAGAATGGGAGAGAGGAGGCAGATGCAGAGGCAGGCAGATCTCCGTGAGTTCGAGGCCAGCCTGGCCCACAGCCAAGGCTACACAGGGAAATCCTGTCTCAAAACTCCCACCCCAAAAATGGGAGATGGGGACCAGCAAGATGGCTCAATGTATGAAAGTGTTTGCCACTAAGCCTGGTGACCTCAGCCCGATTCACAAAGCCAAAGGACAGAATTAATTCCTGTGAATTGTCCTCTGTCCTTCACACGTGTGTTGTCACATGTGTGTGCCCACACATACATATCACACTCACACACACATATAAATACATACATAAATATACACATACATAAGCAAATAATAAATTAAAGGGTTTTTTTTTTGAAGAGTGGAAGATACATCCCAGATAGGCATATGTCTTGATTCATAATTCCCCTCATCCTTTTGTAGGCTGCAAGGTAGGGAAGGGATTAGAGAAAGAGAGGTTAGTAGCTGCGGGAGGAGGCAGGCAAGCAGGGATATGACAGTCCACACTTACAGAGAACTCTTCTATTGATGTCCATTATTTTGTAGGCTAACACACACAAAAAGTATTTTTAAGACAAGTGGAAAGCAAACAGACCTCCCCCTGCCCTTTTTTTTAGTTGATTTTATTGAGCTCTACATTTTTCTCTGCTCCCCTTCCTTCCTCTCCCCTCCCCTTCAAACTCTCTCCCATGGTCCCCATGCTCCCAATTTACTCAGGAGATCTTGTCTTTTTCTAGTTCCCAAGTAGATTATTAGATCTATGTATGTCTCTCTTAGAGTCCTCATTGTTATCTAGGTTCTCTGGGATTGTGAATTGTAGGCTGGTTTTCCTTGCTTTATGTCTAGAAGCCACTTGTGAGTGAGTACATATGATATTTGTCTTTCTGGGTCTGCAGCCAGACTTTCTTAAAGTATGATTTAGTCAAAGGTGTAAAGATTTTCATTGCACTTATTCTTTCAAAAAGCAAACTGCATCTTAAAAAATTACTAAACTGGATTTGGTGGTCCACGCTTTTAGTCCAGTACTCAAGGGAGAAATGAAAAGGACTGCCATGATTTTGAGTCCAGTCTGGACTAATTTAGCATGATCATCCCAAGAAAACAAAACAAATTGGGTCTAGGGCAATGACTCAGCTGGTAGGTGAGCTTGCTGAGCAAGCACAAGGACCTGAGTTCAAATCCCCAACAATGAAATAAAAATCTAGGCATGACCAAACATGCCTAACCCCAGTGTTGTGAGGCACAGAGACTGGGATTTGCTGGCTGGTGGCTGGGCTCCTGGTTCAGTGAGAGACCCTGCTTCAAAGGAGTAAAACGGAGAAGCATAGAGCAGGTTACACGGCATCCTCTTCTGGCCTCCACGAGCGTACATAGGCACACATACCCATACATGTACATACACCACACACATACATCTTCCCACATACACACAAATAGAGAATAAAATAAGAAATTTTAAATTATATCAAAATTCACATTGCGCCGGTGCCACTTATACGTATTTAAGAAGTCATTGTCACATGACTAAAAGCTCTTTGCAACTATTATTTTTAATATTTATAACCCCTAATCCAATCGTTGTTCCAGCACATTATCTCTAATTTCTGTCAGGATATTGATTTTAATTTTTGCTTCGATTATTAGTGTCATAACGATTTTATTTGTATGATTTAGTTCAGGGGATTTGGTCCTTCAAATGGAAATCTGTTAGTGCTCGTGCCAGAAAGTGGCAAGGGACTTTGTAGCAATGTTTTTGTTGTTAGTGATGGTGGTGGCTGTTGTTGTTGTTGTTGTTGTTGCATTCTCTGTGTAGCTCTGCCTGTCCTGGAACTCTGTAGACCAGGCTTGCCTCTGCCTCCAGAGTGCTGGGATTTAAGAAGTGCACCTCCACCCTCTCCGACTTTCTTTTTAAATGAAATTTGTCCGTTCACTTGTGAAAGAGTATTATTTGCTTAATACCCTTTTCTAGCACACAATAAAACCATTTTGTTGTTGGTGGTGGAGATACCTTTGGTAATATCGGTGATAGGTAAACCTACTCCGACTGCAGCTGATGTCAGGCTACTAAAGGGACAGTGATCATGGACTTGGGAGTGGAGGTTAACCCTTGGCTTTCTGAGTTGGTTGCAGCTGGCTTCAGCGCACACGCGTTTCCCTTGCTAAAACTTGCCCAATACGCGTGCTGTTGAAGCTAGAACTTCGCGTGTCATCTGCGTTTAAGTGAAGCTGACAGCATCTCCTTGCTAGCAGACACGTCAACTAAACAGGGTGGGTCTGAAGTTGTTAGTCTCCCTATCTGACGTCTCACTGTCAAAGGAACGACAGTTCTGGGAGCGAGGACATTCTGCAGCCAGGAGCACAATCAGTCCCTTGTTTGTTTGGCATCTGTGGAGGCTGCGCAGTGGAGGTTGTGCAGTGGCTTTCCTTGAGTCTAGAGCTCAACCTGGATACCGGCGAGAGGCTGCCCAGACTCCCAGTCCTCCCCAGCACCAAATCCTTTCTTTTGGGTTGATTTCATTGTCTGCAGCTGAATACAATTCACCACAATCCTGGTTTCTTACCACATCCCAAGGTCTCAAACGATACCTAAAAAACGTTTTTTTAAAATATTTATTTATTATGTATACAATATTCTGTCTGCGTGTATGCCTGCAGGTCAGAAGAGGGCATCAGACCTCATTACAGATGGTTGTGAGCCACCATGTGGTTGCTGGGAATTGAACTCAGGACCTTTGGAAGAGCAGGCAATGTTCTTAACCACTGAGCCATCTCTCCAGCCCCCTAGAAAACATTTTATAGAAGAAAGTTCATAGTCTCTTTATAACAATATGCATTTTTTCAATTAATATATTGAATAAACATAAGATTTTTTTGTCTCCTGCTTAAAATTTGTTGTAACAGGATATAACCTATACATTAACATTTGAAATTTAAAAAGAATATAGGGCCTTGGGTAAAGACATTCCTGACAAGTCTAATGACCTGGGCTTAGTCCCCAAGACCCACAAAGGGGAAGAGAACTTCACTGCCACAGGCTTTACCTTGACTTCCACACATACACATCATGGCACCTGTGCACAACATACACACAAGTTGTTGTTTTTTTAATTTAAAAAATAGAAATGTGATGAATATGATAAAGTCGTGTGAAATATAAATGGTAATAAAGGTGAATTTTTGTAGGAAAAAATCTTTAGAGATAATAGTACTGCATATTGCAAAATGAAGTCATTACCTCCTTTATAATCACCGTGGTTTGTGTGATAAAATGTGATAAATCTAAGTTTTTATGGATAGAGCTGGGAATAGTTGGCTGCATGTTATTTTAAGGTGTGTTGCTTTCGTTTAATGCTGTATTTTGTTTAACTCTGCGAAGCTGTGATTCTTTGCCTGTCTAAAACATCTGATGGTCTAATAAAGAGCTGAATGGCCAATAGCAAGGCAGGAGCAAGGCTGGGCGGGGCTGGCAGGCAGAGAGAACAAGCTGGGCAAAGGAAGAAGAGGAGCAAGAGAACAAGGGGAGGGCAATGTCAGGGGTCAGCCACCCTGCTACACTGCAAGCCTTTGAGAAAGAAGTAAAGAATGGTATACACCATGAAGCCTGTCTTTGGATCTCAACAGAGAACATTGTAGAAGAATTAAGATTGACACCAGTATCTGGGCAAGCTGTCCCCGGCTATTATCTGGGCTGGAAGCTGCTGCCCCTCCCCACCCTTCTCCCCTATTTGAGAGAGTATAAACTTCTCACAGGCTACTGAGCCCTTGCTTCCTAATCTCTTGCTTTCCCTGCCGGTATAGTTTTGCATTCCTCCTGCTAATCTGTCGACTCTCAGCTTCTCCCGCCAGGTCTAAACCTTCAGAACACAAAGGGGGCTTCCTTGGACCCCTATGCCAGATAATAGAAAACAGTTTCCATCCATCTAAATGGAGACAGGAAGAAGGTGCCCTGTGGAGTTGGCAGTCTTGCTCTCCTCAGGCATTCGCTTGCCTTTCATTTAAAGCCTTTAGGGGAAATAGGACCCCTCCAATTTTGCTGAGAAAACACCTGGAGAGTTCTTTGGAAATGGGCCTGTTAAGATGGCCCTTTTGTGCGCTTTAGCATCTCAGACAAGGATTTAATTCACTATGGTCCCAAGTGCCCGCTGGGAGCGGACTGCTGCCCTGGGACGTGGTGTGGTTATCCGACTTCCTTCCGGAGTGCAGATGTTATCGGTCAGCTCTGGTTCCTGAAGTTACAGGAAAGAATCAGTTTAGCCTCAAATGCAGTGATGACAGTGACCGAAAAAGAGGGAAAGAAAACAGGTCGACACAGACTCCGTGTTCGTCAGTTAAGGTTGTCGAGGTGGTGAGTCCAGGGCATTGTGGGTCACGATCCACCACTTACGTGTTGGGTTACAATCACATTACCAGACAAATGGGGCAGAAATCTTGGGATTTAAAGTTATTGTTAGCTGTAGGGATTACAAACTGACTTTGGATAAATGTACTGTACAGGTATGTGCGGCCTGGAGGGATATTTTTTTTTCCGTTCTGTAGTTTTAAATGTGATTTGGTCAGGAGCGAGGGTGCATGCCATTAATCCTAATACTTAGGGGAGGCAGAAGCAGGCGTATCTCTGTGAGTTCTAGACCATCCCGTGGCCCACATAGTGAGTCCCAGGCCAGCCGAGGCTGTAGAGTTGGAATGATGGTTTGAATGCCTATGTTTTCCCTAGGTTCGTGTGTTTGAACTCTTGATTGCAGTTGGTGGAGGCTGAGTGGGCGTGACCTTGCTAGAGGAAGATCACTTTGAGGTTTCCAGCCGCAGTTACCACGCTGTGCCGCCGCTCTGCTGCCTTGCTCCCCTTCCGTGTCTGGCACCTACCCCTCTGAAACCCTAAGCCCAAAAAACATTTCCTGCTATGAGTTGCCTTGGTCGTGGTTTTTGGGTCATTTCCTCAGAGCAACGAAGAAGTAGCTGAGATAAACTTTATTGGGGGGGGGGGTGATTTGGTACCACTGATACACATGTCTGAAAATGTTACAGTGGAATCCATTGTCTATTTGCTGTCTAAGCAAAGCAGTGAGACAGAAAGGACACACTAGGAGGAGGAACAGTAAGAAGTGGGATGCTACGGTCTTATGAACTTCCTGCTTCAGGAGGTCTCACAGCAGGTAACTGTTCACACCAATCTCAAGTCTCAGCAACATTCAAGAGAGCAGAGGAGAACAATGCTTCCCACCCCGGTACCCGGTGCTCGCCTAAGTGGAGGCCACACTGTTCCAACCACAAGATCACACAACTCGGGCTTCTGTAATTCCTTTAGATTCAGAAAAATAATACAAGGGAATAGGAAAGGGACGGGGTGGCTGGGCACAGGTGTAGACTAAAGTCCTAAGAAGTGGGTGGAAGATCTATCTAGTCGGCTGCAGCGGGTGGCTATGCATCACACAACACCCCAGCCACAAAACAGGATGGTGCTCCTCTGGTCACTGCAGGACGGGTTGGGTTTCTTGAGCTGCTTATGCAAGAACAAGGAAATGACAGCGTAGAAAGAGGCACTGGGTTGCTTCAGGTCACCTTGTACAAACTGAAGCAAAAGGCATTTCCT
Organism: Alexandromys fortis; assembly: GCF_014885135.2. Lineage (NCBI taxonomy): Eukaryota > Metazoa > Chordata > Mammalia > Rodentia > Cricetidae > Alexandromys > Alexandromys fortis. Next base: position 11,520,852 of record NW_026067906.1, on the reverse strand, counting down.
TACTCTGATGGTGTGTGATATTTTGTTTGTGTTTTGTTCAAACAAAGCTTGCTTTGAATCAGAGGGCGGAGCTAGCCACTGATTAATCATAGAAGTCTGGAGGACTGGACAGAGAGACAGGAAGTAATAAGGCAGAGCTGAGAGAGGCTCTCGGCCCTTTTGGATGACAAAATGTGGAGAGGTAGGAAGGTGCTGGCAGCATCTCCAGTTCTCTGATCTTCCAGGTTTTTACTCCTATATCTGACTCTTGGTTTTATTGATTAAGAATAATTAGATTAATGCTTCACGCTAGCTCCGACGGACTGGGTCTCTTAGGCTTGACTGTGAGGCGTCTTCTGTTTGTGAGAAAACTGGTCATGAGTTTGTCAGTTGTTTGCCCATTGGACAGGATCTGGAATCATCGAGGAGATAAACTCCTGGGATGTAGGGGACAGTTATCCAAACTAGGTTGATGTTAGGAAGATCCAGCCTAAATGTTGGTGGTACTATACCGCAGGATACCAGGCAACACAAAAAGGGGCTGAATGCCAGCAAGCCTCTCTCTCCTGACTGCTGATACAATGTGACCAGCAGCCAGCTCAGGCCCCATAACTTCCCAGCACAGTAGACTCTACCAGCAGACTGTTAGTTAGATCAAGTCATCCCTCCACTGAGTTGCTGTTCTCGTCTGGTTTCTGTTGATGTGGGAAAATACAGCTTGGGGACAGAAGGGGTGATTTACCATACACTATGTCACTGTTGATCAGGGAGGGAAGCAGGCAAAAGCTCAGTGAAGCAGGGATCATGAACCAATGCTGCTCCCTGTCTTGCTTTTTGCTTCTGCTCAACTGGCTTCCTTTTTACAATCCAAGACTACCAACCCAGGGATGGCACTCCTTCTTTCCCACACTCCCTCCCTGTCGCTCCCTCATCCGTGAAGACCTGAGGAGAAAGCAGCCACCTATAAGCTTGGGAGAATCTTCTCAAGAAACAGCTTCAGTGGACACTCTGATCTGATACTTCACAACTCTGAAGAACAAACGCTTGTTACTTTAGCCACCTGGTCCCTGGCATTTGGTTACAGCATCCCGGGCCAACAAACGCACAAGTCAAATATGTTACCATTTCTGCTGTTAAATAATGTTCAAACTAAGTGTGCTAAAGACAGTGACACTCTTCTTATTTATAATAGATCACTAGAAGAAGTAGTTAAATAAATATAGATTTGAAAAATACCCTAGTTTTACTCTAATTATATACTAAGATTGATCTAATTATATGCTGAGATTTACCCAACTGTTCTGCATGCAAATCCATTTAGCAAATTTCTGTGTAGAGGAGGATTGGTTTGTTATGTCAGTTATCATTTACAGATGGACTGCCCACTATGCACCAGGAACTAAATTTGGAAGAGACATTTAGGTTCCTGACAAACAGTCCCTTTGAAGATATCAAAGCCAGTAATGGAGAATCCACCCAACACATCGAATCTCTTACTAGACAGATGTCCTCCCTTTCATACGCCCACATGACAAGATCGGGTGACCAGAAATGATCTCCCTTTCTTAGAGAGAACTGAATCACACACAGTAATCTAATTGCAGGAGTGTTTGACCCATGACATTCACAGTTCATACTTCAGTGGGGGAGTATATGAAGATCTACACCAGGAATGCCAATATGGAGCTTAGCCACTGCCGTTATAAATAGTACCACAGTGAGTGTCTACCTAAGACAGCACCTAACAAATTTATCAAGATGTCAGTTGTGCCCACATTTGCAGGAATGCTGTTCTGATAGGTTTTTAGGATGTGCTCCACGATGGTCTTAAGTTCCGTAGGTGGCTTGACAGGTTAAATTTCAAATGGTGAGGTGTTAGATCCTGGCTACTTGCTTGGCCAAACCCTAGTCTCCCTGGTGAGGTGAAGATATCTTGTAAATGTGATTGACATTCTACAAGCAGTTGACCTTAAGTAAAGGACATTAGCTTGTCAACAGGCTATGGAAGATTATGTATATACACATCAAAGTATCTTGCTGCTTTTATTTTTATGAGAAAAAGCCAACCTGACATGTTAACTTTCTGAATGCCCCCATTGCTCTCTTGATTTATCTTTATTGTATTTTATAAGTTGCTTCTGACCAACAATTGGTGGCATTTGCCCACTTCCTTATTGTGAATGCATTTAATTAATGTATGGTGAGGAACTTGCATTATTCGCCCTCAACAATGGTTTCCCATTTTCCATTAGTTCTTGATCCTCCTACCGAGTGTCTCCTGTGACTCGCCAGCTCAGTTTTGAAGTGACACGTCCTGTTTTGACTTCTGACTTTTCTTTACAACAGATGACACCATCCGTGACCCATGTTCTATCCTTGCTTCACTCAGTGCATTATTGATTACAACAGATAACTCCCTCTCCTTCTCCCCACCTACTGGTTCAGCACTAACACATTTAAAATGGACTTAACTCCAAATTTCACAATAACAAACACACACAGTGGGCACGGTAGCAACAGACAGCAACGCCGAGTCACGGGTAGCAGCATCACGATTGCCTTTGCCATTAGAGCTTTGTCCTCATGTAACCAAATGGCCCTCTGCTTTCTGCACTGTAATGGCAAGGGAGGGATTGCGGACCTGTACCTGCTTCCTGACGAAATGCCACATGTTTTGAAATGTGCTTGTCCTTGTTTGAATAAGTATCAAGACAGAGTGTTCTCTGCGGAGAGAGCTCTTCCTGCCGCCCACTTTGGTTGCACGTGGGCCATTAATAAGGCGACAGTGATGTCACCCTCCTGGCTTGACTTCCCTGGCTGAGGCTCCAGATGCTGGAGATGAGGCAGAGCTGGCGGATGAGCTGGCCCAGGCTGTCACAGCTCTTAGGTTTCAGCGTTTTAAGTCCCGGGACAACCTTCATAATCAGATGGAATCCTGTGTTTACTGATGCCTCTCTCCACTAGAGCTCTCTTCTCCCGCTGAGGGCCTCTGCCCTCCAGATTCTGGCCCCCCACTTATGTTAATTATCTTTCTCATTAGTGTGACCGAAGACCCCACATAAATAAATAAAGTAAGATAGGTTTCTTTTGACTCGTGGTTTCAGACTAGGCTCAGCACATAGGGCTTCATCCCTCGGCCTGGCCCTGCAAAGGGAAGGTATTGAGAAGCCTATAGCCTAGCCGTTCTCTTCCCTGTTAGGGGTGAGACGAGGAGACGTGGAAAAGAAAGAAGCAGAGCCCGTCTCTTTGTCAACAGTGTCTCTTGGGTTTTGTCCTCTTTGTTTTTCGGTCCTATTATGTAATGGGTTTCACATCCATCCTCATCTAGTCTGTCTTCTGGGGGATGAAAAGTACCCAAGTGGTGCGGGAGAATTGTCTGTATCCTGTCAATCATTTTTTAAATAAACGCTGATTGGCCGGGCAGGAAACATAGGCGGGTAAACCAGACAGGAAGTAGAACAGGAGAATGCTGGGAAGGAGGAAGTCCAGTCCTTAGCAGTCCTGCCTAGACCATGGAAGAAGCAAGGTGTAATCTACCCAGCTGAGAAAGGTACCGAGCCATGTGGTAAGAATAATATAAGCTACAAGAGCTAATAAGTAGCCTGAGCTAATGGGCCAATCAGTTTATAACCTAATGTAGTCTCTCTGTGTGATTTTCTTTAGGACCTGCTGGCTGTGGGGGACTGGGCGGGACAGAAACCCCAACAAACAGGCCCCCTCATGTTACACCCAAAGAGTCAGGTTCAGCAGAACATCTCCCCTAAAATATGCTATTAAACATGTAGAGCCTTCCACCAAGAGTGGGCTCCCCAAAAACCTGCCCGAGTGAGTCATCCTGCTTTTGACACAAAGACAGACAACGCAGGAGGGTGGAACTCCGAGCTGCTCAGGGCTGACCCAGGGGATGCTTTATGAAGTGACACTGAGTCCACAAAAACAGCACATCTTCCAATCAGGAGCAGCCCTTATCACAGGATATAGTACAAAGAACACTGCTCAAGAGATGGGGGCCCTGGCTTCCTGGTGGAACTCTGGCCTCGCGCAAACAAAGCCCTGGATTTGTTCCCAGCATCGTAAGAACCATCACCACAGGCAACAACACAAGTAGCTGCTCCGGCCTCTTGTTTACCCACCACCTCTGAGTAGGTAAGTCTCTCCAGCCTGGGAAGCAAATTAAAGACGGTCACGATATAGGTACCAGCAAACCTCAGTAGGCCCTCTGGGGTAGAGGTCACCCCAAGAACAAAGCACAACCCACAGAGTACTTTCTCTTGTCCTATTTCCTCAATTAGAATCTTGGCTTGATGCACTTGTCTGTCTTTCTTCCAGAAGTGTCTAGACCTTAGATCTAATTACGCTGTGTGTTAGAACACCTGCACTGAAGGCATTCCGTCAAGTCCCGTCATCCCTGACAAGCTGCATCCTTTGGCCTGGATTTGTCTCCTGTCATTTCAGTTATGCCTGGATCTGCTTGGCGGGGGAGTTCATTTTGATATTTGGTGAGATTCAGGCTTTCTCTCAAGTCTCACTGGAAGCTGTTTGCATAAAAGTTTATTTGTTTCTTCATTGGAATTCTATCTCTGATGAACTAATAGTCCTCTCTTATTATCATAAGCTAAGTGGTCTGAAAACCACCCCCAGTGTGGTAAATACAAAAGCCACTTTGGGCACTCATGTAAGTAAAGGGTTAGTACTTTGCATAAATTACAAGTTTAAGCAAGGAACACTCCAATTTTATCCCAATCTAGGAGCCAAGAAATCACTAGAACATGCTCAAGCCTAATTTGATGTCATTAATTCTGTTTTGCTGATAAGGAAACCAAGTCACAAAGATGTTAACATGCTCAAGATCACATAACTAGAAAAGCTAGAATTTGAACTTCAGAGGCACTAGACTCAAAATACTGCATACAACTGCACCTCCCCATCAGCCCACCTTCCCAAGGCCATGAGGCCTTCTATGCTGGGGAACTCCTCTGACTCTCGAGGTAGACACAGCTGTCTTCCTCCCTGTGGGCCCTCTCAGCATCCGTTTCTAGTCCACTCCCTTTCCTGTGTCAGCCACCAATACCTGGAGGAACTCTTGACTATTGTTGTGTCTTTGTGAGATTTCTGTGTGAGCGAGTATGTGTGTCTCTGCACTGGGATGTGTTTCTTTTGATTTTCCTTTGGCCTTTTTTGCTTGTGTCTGTTTTGTCTGATGCCGTTTTTTGTTTTTGTTGTTGACATCGCCTGTTTTTCTAATCAGGGAGACAGGAAGAAAGGATGTGGGTTTAGAGGAGTGGGGAGGTGGGAGAATCTTGAAAGAGTTGGGGGAGAGGAAACAGTGATCAGAATATATTGTACAAAAAAATCTATTTTCAATAAAACTTAAAATTATTAAAACAAGAAAAGGTGGCAGAAGTCATTAACATGGATTTCACAAAAGGAATGGCCTAATGAAATTTGCATATGCTTTTAAATCCAGAAAGTGTGGAGCGTTCTCAGTTAATATCCAAGGTAAGAAAATCCAGAAAAGTCAAAATAGTGTTCCGTCAGGGTGAACTGTGTATAAGACAGGAATTGTCTATCCAAGCGTCATTCTGTGGAACTCTCTGACATGGTCAAGCTCCAGCTCACAATCGTGGAGCTAAAGTTTAAGACACGCGACACTAACACAGCTTGTGTGTTCAGAAAAAGGAACGAGAAGCCTTGGGAGGAGGTGCCAGTGAGCTGTAGTCCTGAGGGCTGCTGCTTCTCTTTAACTAGCACTCTTGCTGGTAGATGGGACCAGGATCAGTAGGGGGAGGTCTCAGTAAGTCACCCAAAGTGACTGCGTGACTACTTCTTAACGATGGGGAAGGCAAGGTTTTACTGTGAGCACTCAACGAAAACTGATCAAAAGGAAATGCCTCTGTTCGTCACTGCTCCGTCCCCTCGCGGAGCAGCCCCACTCCTGCGGGCGGCTTATACCCTGCTGTCTCTTCCAACTTCCAGCCTGGCCTTTTCTCTCAGGCTACCGAACAGTGGCTCCTCTGCAGCCTCATTTGGTTCCTGTTTCCTACCACGCCTTCATACATCTTCAGAGAACTCACTCCTGGAGGTCTTCAGTCTGCAGATGCTTCTGCGCCGCTTCCTTTAGGCTGACTTCTAGAGACGCCCGTTATCTCTTCAGCGAGGGCCCCCTGGGTACCTTTGCCACCAGTCCGTCTAGTACAAGGCACAGTAGCATCACTGCTGTCCTGAAAATTGTGAGTCTCCTGGTGCCATTCAGGGAAAAGATTTTTAAAGCCAAACAACAACACTTGGACTATAAGAGCACTTTCCAGAGAAGATAATCCCCGAGTGTTTTTGTTCTGCGTTAGACAGGGTCTCACTATGTAGAACAGTGATTCTCTACTCTCCTAACACCGCAACCCCTTAATACAGTTCTTCCTGTCGTGGTAACCCCCGACCATAAAATTATTTTTGTTGCTACTTCATAGATGTAAGTTCGGTTCTTTTATGAATTTTAATGTAAATATCTGATACGCAGATGGTTTTAGGTGAACCGCTGGCATAAGACTATGAATCATAAATTTCATACGAGAATAAAATGAATTACTGCTCCCGTTTTCCTAAGTGTGGTGGGTTGGACTTGTGTTCCTGTTAAACATCAATAAAACATGAGCATCTCTGGGAGATCTCATGTCACAAGCAAGGACGAAGGAAGTGCTACCGAGGGGCTAAAAGACCAGAAAAATCTTTCTTGTTCCTACACAGATAGCGTGTAAAGCACCATGACGTTGTGACAGATGACTCTGCTCCTACCTCTCTCCTTGCCATGGGAATAAGAATCATCCAGAAGCAACATTCTACAACCGAGACCTGAACGGGAGCAGAAGAGGTCTGGACGCCTTAGTGCACGGAGTTCCCTACCTCGGTGGTTCTCAACCCGTGGGCTGTGATCCTTTTTAGCAAATCTCTGTCTTCATAAATGTTTACAGTGTGATTCAGCAATAATGAAAATAATTTTATGGTTATGAAGTAGCAATGAAAATAATTTCACAGTTGGGAGTCACCACAGCATGAAGAATTGTACTAAAGGGTTGCAGCGTTAAGAAGGTTGAGAGCCATGTTCTGGCTGCTTTCTGAGTCTTTTATCAAGTAATCATCTTTCATGGGCCCCTAAATATTCATTCATTCATTCATTTGTTCATTCATTCATTTCTTCAGTTATTTAGCTACTTGGCTAGTTGTTTTATTTCGTTTTGTTTTTGAGACAGTCTCATTATGTAGCCAGGATGGCCTCAAAATCATGATCCTCCTGCCTTAGAGACTTACCTGCCAAGTGCCAGGATTGAAGCCTGTACTAGCCCATATAGTCTGTAGTACATTTTAAATCAAGTTGCCTGTGTATATACCTCCTCTCAGTACACACCATGGGGGACACCCCAGAAACAACCCTGCCAAGACCCTCACTGCATATTCTTGGACCTTTTGTAATTATATCCTAATCGGTCTTTGCTTTTTGCTCTCTCTCTGTTTTCTGGATCATTGCCCAAGTTGTCAAGGTACAAGGGTCTTACAGACCCTTCCATATGTAGGAAAGCAAATAAAAATTTCTTGGCTTGGGATATAATTTCTTTTCTAATCTGGCCTCTTCTCGTTCCTTTAAACTTCCCCTTTATAACACCCCGTTCTATGTTGGCACTATACTCATAGCGGTTTTCAATTCTCAGGCCTCTAAGTATTCTCTCCCCATTGTCATTGTGACAGTCAGCTTTGTATGACCTTAAAATATACCTTACAATGAAAAAGGGTTGTTGCTTCAGACACACTCACTTTGTGTCCTCCTCTTCCCCCTTTCCTGGTCCCCTTCATTGTTCAGACATCTGCCATGTCGTGTGTGTGTGTGTGTGTGTGTGTGTGTGTGTGTGTGTGTATGTATGTGAGACCTTATGTATTTATATATAGTCGATGATCCCATAAATGAGAAAAGCACATGCTACCTGTCCCTTTCTCTTTAAAGCTACTATAAATGTGTTAACAATGTGTTAGTGAGCATTCAAAATTGCTGGAGGTTTCAGGCTAACAAACTGGCTTTATTGTTTTGGGCAACATCATAGCCGGAGAATGTGGACAATAAAACCACTCCCCTCTCACTTGGTGGTGGGAGGGAGGGTGCTGGGGAGCAAAAAGACACAGGCTGGCGTCCTGCTTTCCCCTTCAAGGCTGCAGCAATAATCTGAAATCCTCCTACTAGGCCCCACCTCCCAAAGGCATTACCACCTCCCCAGTAATCACTGGGGAGCAACAGCCTTCACCATCCACACCATCCGGAGGGGGGTCACTGCCATTCTCTTAGCACTGCTTGACTTTGTTGGTGACCCTGCGTCTCCAACAAGGCTATTCAGTTCTCCACTGCCACTCCCACATCCATTCCACTCTCCCAGAGAGAAGAAAAGCAAGAAGAACCAGCCTAGCATGAAAGCAGAGGTTATAGTTGAGGTCAGAGGAGGTGAGGTACCTAGAGAGCCTCAGGACGCTCTATCCTGAAAGTACTAGAAAGCCATCCTTCATGAATTATGCACCCCCCCAACTCATACAAATTATATAGTTGCTTCCTGATGTTCATCTGAACTATCTGTCTCTATGACAACAGTCTGGATCCAAGTCACAGAAGGTACTGCAGTCTCTGCTTTTGTGCTTTGGGCATTCCTGGGTCACTTATAGGATGCTCAGCTACCCTGTGGAAGAGGCCACGGGAGGGGGCATTGGAAAGAGAGGATGCACGGGACCATATGGTAAAAGGAAGGGATGGAGCCATCAGAAGCGTCTATCTGTCCTTGGCAGGGGGCCAGATGTGTGAGGAACTATCTTGGTTATCCCCACCCCATCCTTGCTGCCGGAGAGCTTCATGAGGGACTGGCAAGGTGACTCAGTGCTGAGTAGTGTGTACTGTTCTCACAGAGGCCCTGGTTTGGTTTCCAGCACCCACATCTATAGACAGATCACAATTGTAATTCCATCTCCGGGAGGATCTGACACCTTGGGCCTCCGAGGGCACCTGCGCTTGTGTGCATATGCCTGGATGCAGATGCATAATTGAGAAATAAAGAGAATGAGAGAATTTACCTGAGCCCAGTGAACCCACGGAATCATGGGAAATGATGTTCATGCCAAGCTACTATGTGAACCACTAAGCAAACCAAGCCTCCAGGAGAGCCATCCTCAGCATCAGGATGCTACATAGTGTGAGACTGTGTAGGGAGAGGATGTGCAGCAACTATTAATAAGATTCGTGCCCGGTGGGCTGAAGCAGGTGGGCAGAGTTGACACTACACACCCATCTGAGAGTTACGCGCACACTTGTTGACCTAGACAAACTTTGTTCCCCATTGTCCGGTCAGTAAAAAATGAACAACTTCAGTGTGACCTCTATCTAGAGTTGGGACAGACGGGAAGGGGAGGCAGCCATCCAGCTGGCAAGAAGGGGGAGAACAGGGAGCCAATATCCGATTAGATGCTGCAGCCGAAATGGCTGGGGCTGATTACCAGCTAGCCCTCTGAACTGCTGGTCAAGGGCACAGATTTCATCCCAGCTCATTTGGCCGTATTCCACAGCCACAGACCAAACCTTTCGCCCCAGCCAGCTGTCCAAATTGGCTGTCCTCCGCTAGCCCTGAAAACGCTGGAACAAGACATGATGTCCAATTCACAGCTTTTCCCCCAGGACAATGCTGGGCAGATGAGCCCATCGTTACCAGCCGTAGCATCCCAACAATGGGGTCCTGACATTCATCTCCTCTCTACACATCCTAAATGTGGTCCTCTACTTCAATTCCCTGTTTTTGTTAGTGGGAACAGTTGCTTCTTCCTCATCCTTCAGGTTATTTCATCTTTTTTATTGTGATTCTTTTATCTATCATATACCTATAAGCTAAGTCTTGATCTTATTTGGTGAGAGAGGGAGAGGGAGGAAGAGAGAAAGAGAGAGAGAGAAAGAGAGAGAGAGAGAGAGAGTCCTAGTGTTAGGAGTATGGCTGTATACCACCAGATGTGGTTTGATCTCCCCCTTTACCTTGCTATTAATTTTTTTAAGAAAGCATCCAACAATTTGTTTTCGTTATGAGGACTTCACATGTGTGTATCATTGCACCTTTCCTATATTCCCTATGGACTTCACTCTTGGAACACTTCTTGGTGTGTCCCCTAAACCTGTTTCTATAGCTCTAGCTTGGGCATGTGTAACCCTTACATGAGTTCCAATGCTTCTTAATAGGTATTACGGCAAGAGGCATGCAATCTCAAGAATGTTCAGGCCTTTTAAGCACGAGACGCGACTGAATATAAGAAAACTGGGCATTCTGTGGCCCCTCTGTCAATCAGAGCATGGATCCTGCTAAAGGTGCTTAATACTGTCCTAACCACATCACAAAATTCCATAAGACTGGAGCCAGTCTTCACCCTAAACACTTTAAGATGTCTAGGATCGAGCCCCCACCCGGAGCTTTCAACGGCACTGTGTAGCATTGGCAGCGCCATGGTTCCACTCCGGCCAAAGAAATGCCATCATGATTCACAGTGCTCTCTCCTGCTGAGCTCAGTGCACCCTCAGGATCCTCCTCACCACAGCTTTACAACTGCTGACTGTAATTCTTTTTAAAGATTTATTTATTTGTTATGTATATAGTGCTCTGCTGCATGTGCCCGTACAGGCCAGAAGAGGGCACCAGATCTTACTACAGGTGGTTGTGAGCCACTGTGTAGTTGCTGGGAGTTGAACTCACAACCTCTGGAAGAACAGCCAGTGCTCTTAACTTCTGAGCCATCTCTCCAGTCCCTACAGACTCTAATTTGAACATCCTCATTAACACCATCTTGCCCCCGTTTGCTTGTTTGTTGTCTGAGGAAGTCCAACCCTGTAACAAAAAATGCAGGCCAACGCGCTTGGGAATGTTGAATAAACACCCAGGTCATGGCTTTCCCCCGGGACTCAATCATCCACCTCACAAGATGCTGTGGTTCAGGCTCAGGCATGTCAGGTGAGTAGCTCTGTCTCCAGAGTCACCACAAGGGACCAATTCTGGTCCTGGTAGGTTGCCCAGAGGTGGCCTGGATCAAAGTTCTGTATTAGCTAAAGCCTATTTCACGGAAAATCCCTCTGGTGGTTTGAATGAGGAACATCTCCCATAGATCAGATATGTTAACACTTGTTTACGGTTGGTGGTGCTGTTTGGATAGGCTTAGGGAGTGTGGCCTTATGGGAGAAAGCAAATCACTGGGGGAGGGTTTTGAGATTATATAGCCTTGCTCTATTTCCAGCTTTCTCCCTCTGCTTCATGTTTGTGTTTATATGAACTCTCAGCTTCCTGCTCCAGCCACCACACCTGACTGCTGCCATGGCCTCCTGCCATGGTGGACTCTCACCCCTCTGGACCCAGAAGTCACAACAAACTTTTCCCTACATCACTTTTAGTCACGGCGTTTTACACATGGTGTTTCCAGTTATAGCAACAGAAAGTAGTGAATACAGTCCCCCTACCCCACAGCCTTCTGGGGAAAGGGCAGGGTCAAATGCTAGCTTCTGATCCACACCCCCCCAATAATGATGTTTTAGATGTTTTAGGTTAACTCACTTGCAGCCTTGCTAGTTCCTGGAAGTCTAGACTTTGTGGTTCATTTGCCAATTCTATCAGTTGGTTCAGGAGCATGAGCAGTGTGTGGGAGGCGTAGCTAGGTTATATCATGGCCAGAACAGACATATGGGTATGAGAAACCTCAAGGTTTCTCCTTGAGGACTCAATTCCACCCTGTAGATGTTGCTCCAGTGACTTGGGATCACTTTTTTTTCTCTCTCTCTCACTGAATCAAAGCCAAAGACACCAGCTTTCTTCCTTACTTGGCAAGACTTTTATTCTTTTTATCTAGACCAACTGGCTTTGTTTTTATCCTGTAGGAGACAGTAAGACAGCTCATAACAGTATCTCATGCACTAACTCAGAACCTCAAGGAGAATGATGGGAAAAGGGACAGAGCTACTTACTTTACAAGGTATTCGATGGAGTTGGCTTGTCCACACTTTTGATCCCTTTAAGGGGTCTTCAGCCTCGTGCTTTCCACAGTGGACATTACACCTGTCTGATGTAGACATGCTATCCTTGTAGAGGCTTGACGATAGCAACATTGAATATGACAAAGAAGGGCCACTTCCTATGTCATTCTAATTGCTACCCTATTTTTTTATCCAGGTTAACATGCTTCTGGCAAAGCTGTAGAATGATGGGGTTAACCAGGGCAACCATAGCTAGAGATGCAGCAGGTATGAGAGTCACAGCATGGTATTCCACATTGACATGCTAGAGCTGGAAGCCCAGACCTCGTAGACACCCAATCTTCAACCACGGAGCATCATTGGTCTGTTGTTAATTCCTAGTCATTTGGAACTCTCAGAAGGAGTAAAGGCAGGCATTTGCTTCATGAGTCTGTTGTTCTGAGTTTAACCCCTAAAGCCCCATGGTATGGGTTAACCAGCTTCTGAAAGTTGTCCTTTAACCTCATGTGTGTCCTCATGTGTGTAAAAATAATGATAATACATTGTTTCTAAGAGATCTAGTCTCTCCTGATTTGTTATATCAGGCTAATGAATCAGCTACCCGTTAAGGCAGGAATGAGGTAAGAGCCATGCTAAGGACCATTTCCAGAGGCTCTTTTCTAGGGAGAGTGGTTCCTGTTGTCTACAGAAAAGGCCAGGGGAACAGTTCACCCATAGAAGTCCATCCCAGCAAAAGAGACCGTGTCTGTGTCTACTTCTATGTTTACTAAAGACAAAGATATCACTGTGAGTGTTGACAGCTAGGGCGGCTTTGTGCAAAGGTCAGAATGTGGTGGAAAATAGCCCTCAGAAATATGTATAAGTCAACTTGGTTTGTTCCCCAGCTGTGACTGGCGGGTGGCCCTCCCCGGTGCCTGCCTGCCTTGGTTCAAGGCCTGCATGCAATTGCCAACCTCCCACCCCGACTCTATGCAGATATCCAAGTACAGGGTGTTTCTAAGCGTCACTGATTACCAAGCACAAGGGGCTGTCGTTATGAAAACTCACGAAGGATTTTAAAAATAGTTATAGCTTCTAGTGACCATCTTGTTTCCTGTTCAATTGAAATGATCACTTTCAATGAAGATTATTCCATGTCTACTCCCACCACGACACCACCAGGAGTCCTTGTTTCATTAGCCATGGGGTTACCTCTATTCATGTAAACACCGTGGTGATGGGTCATTTCTGAAGTAACCTCTCCTCCCAACTGAGGAGCTGTAAGACAAGGTGAAGACAAGGGTTGGGCAAGAGTCAGAGACAGTGGTATTCAACCCAAAGTCTTCAAATGATGGTCTACAGAACTGGTTCTGCAGTGTTTTGCAATGTTACAAAATTGTTGCAACCATTTTCTGATGGTCCCAAAGACCATCAGCAAACACAGATGTTTACATTATGATTTAGGATGGTAGCAAAATTACAGCTATAATAAAGTAGTAACAAAAATGGTTTTATGATTGGGGCTCACCACAACATGAGGAACTGTGTTAAAGGGCAGCAGAATTCGGAGGGCTGAGAACCATCACACTGGAGAATATAGTATATCGGGCAACTGACAAAATTATATCTCTCGGCCGGGCGATCGTGGCGCACGCCTTTAATCCCAGCACTCGGGAGGCAGAGGCAGGCACAGGCGGATCCCTGTGAGTTCAAGACCAGCCTGGTCTACAGAGCTAGTTCCAGGACAGGCTCCAAAGCCACAGAGAAACCCTGTCTCTAAAAACCAAAAAAAAAAAAAAAAAAAAAAAAAAATTATATCTCTCCTGATCATTGTATGGATTTTAGCTTCTGCGTCATTAAGATAGCATGAAATGGGGGAGGATCTAGGAAGAGTTGGGGGAGAAAAAAGAATATGATCAAAATATTTTGTATAAAAAAAATCACAAAAACCACAGATCTTATTAAGATATAAATACAAACGCCCAATAAGTTTTTTTTCTAAATCAGATGATACCATGAAGAAATAAGTAGAAAAGGAACCCTAAAAGTGGTAATTTATGCTATCACAGAGTGGGGGTGGGGCTCTTTCAAGGCATGAGCAGTCAATCTCTACACCATCGTGGGGTTTCTTGCAAGGCAATTGTAGTCGATCTATTGATAGCTCTAATTTTTTTCAAAGTCACCTTTTACCCTTCTCAACATTCGGTTTACTTCTCAGCAGATGCCTCTTCTTCCCTACCGTATATAAAGTTCTAATAAATCTCCTGTGATCTGACTTTGTCTTCTCCCCAACTAAATGTTGCTGTAAATGGCAGACCAGGCTACAGGCTCTGTGACGCTCTCTGAGTTACTTTGAATGTGGGGCTGGCTGTAAATAAATCATAAATGCTCCGCATGGTTCATAAATTATTCATTCTGCTTGTGCTTTCTATAGAACATGGTGCATCAGAATCAGATCCACTCGACCGTTATCTGGTTGGGGGAGGAGGCTCAGATCACTCTAACAACTGGTTATTCAGCTCTGGAGAAGAATTTTTTTTTTAAAAAAAAAATCATTTCCACATAAAAAAAATCTACAGATTCAATGCAATCCCCATCAAAATCCCATCAAAATTCTTCACAGATCTGGAGAAGACAACAATCAACTTTATATGGAAAAACAAAAAACCCAGAATAGCCAAAACAATCTTATACAATAAAGGAACGTCAGGAAGCATTACCATTCCTGACTTCAAACACTATTACAGAGCTACAGTAGTGAAAACAGTTTGGTATTGGCATAAAAACAGAGAAGTCGACCAATGGAATCGAATAGAAGACCCTGACTTTAACCCACAAACCTATGAACACCTGATTTTTGATAAAGGAGCTAAAAATATACAATGGAAAGAAGAGAGCATCTTCAACAAATTATGCTGGCAAAACTAGATGTCAATCTGTGGAAGAACGAAAATAGATCCATATCTATCACCATGCAGAAAACTCAAGTCCAAGTGGATTAAAGACCTCAATATCAGTCTGAACACACTGAACCTGATAGAAGAGAAAGTGGGAAGTACTCTACAACACATGGGCACAGGAGATCACTTCCTACGTATAACCCCAGCAGCACAGACAGTAAGGGGCCTCATTGAATAAATGGGACCTCCTGAGACTGAGAAGCTTTTGTAAAGCAAAGGACACTGTTGCTAAGACAGAAAGGCAACCCACTGACTGGGAGAAGATCTTCACCAACCCTGCAACTGACAAAGGTCTGATCTCCAAAATATATAAAGAACTCAAGAAACTAGACCGTAAAAGGCTAATCAACCCAATTATAAAATGGGGCACTGAGCTGAACAGAGATCTCTCAACAGAAGAAGTTCAAATGGCCAAAAGACACCTAAGGCCATGCTCAACTTCCTTAGCGATCAGGGAAATGCAAATCAAGACAACTTTAAGATACCATCTTACACCTGTCAGAATGGC